>NC_090768.1:2817966-2827966 GCF_036898095.1 Palaemon carinicauda
CCCAACTGTTTCAGTTTGAAAACAAGGGCCTCATGATTAACACGGTCAAAGGCAGCACTAAAATCAATGCCAATCATACGAACTTCCCGACCACAATCAAGGGATTTCTGTACAGCATTGGAGATTGTAAGAAGGGCATCACATGCTCCAAGGCCTTTAGGAAAACCAAATTGCAAACTAGGGAATATATGATTACCTTCAGCAAACCTATTAAGACGTTTTGCCAGAAGACGTTCAAAAACTTTAGATAATATGGGAGTTATGGAAATTGGGCGGTAATCAGTGGGATTTGAGCTACCACAAACACATTTACATAGAGGAGTAACATTACCAATTCTCCAACTAGTGCTAAAAGCTCCTCTTCTTGCTAACTTGCGCAAAATAACAGATAACTTTGGAGCTAAGAAATTTGCTGTCTTTATAAAAAACAAAGGAAAAATACCATTTGGGTCTACACCTCCATAAGCATCAAGGTCCACCAACAGAGCTTTAATCTCACGAGATCGAAAAGCTAAACTAGTTAGTTTAGCCTCAGGAAAACAGGAATGAGGAAGTTCAAGTTTTTCATTACTCTGTTTACTGTCAAAAACATCAGCCAAAATGGTTGCCTTTTCCTTTGGACAGTGAGTGACTGAGCCATCTGGTTTAAGTAAAGGAGGAACTGTTGCATCTACACCGAAGAGTGCAGATTTAAGGGTAGACCACCATTTATGTTCCTGAGTTGTACCAGAAAGTGTTTCTTTTATGGTTAAATTTTACTCCTTTTCAGTTGAGGCATAAACTCTCTGAGCAAAAGCTCAAAGCTGAGTATAGTTGTTCCAAGTCAAATCTGATCTGTTACCCTTCCAAAGTTGATAGGCCTCCTGCTTCTCCAAAAAAGCACGTCTACAATCATCATTAAACCACGGTTTGTCCTTCACTCGGTACCTTAGCACACGAGAAGGGATACGCCTATCAATTATGTTGACTAGATTCTCATTCAAAGGGACAACAGGATCTACACTATTATATAATTGTGACCAATTCAAGCACAAAAGATCATGTAAAATCCCATTCCAGTCTGCTTGAGATTTCATATAAATTTTACAAGAATATGATATATCAGGGACAGGCTGCTCAGTCATCACTAATAATGAAATCAAGGCATGATCAGATGTCCCGACTGGAGAACCAACCTTACTAGTTATAACGCCAGGGGAGTCAGTGTATACGAAGTCCAAGCAATTACCAGACCTGTGAGTAGCTTCATTTATGATTTGCTCACAGCCTGATTCAGAGGCAAAGTCTAAAGCTTTAAGCCATGGCGATGGGTAGGAGAGATAGAACTTAACCACTCCCTATGGTGAGCATTAAAATCACCAACAAAGACAAAAGAAGCCTTTCTATCATCTTCTTGTATCTTAGCCATAATGGTAAGAAGACAATCGAAGATAGAATCATCCATGTCGGGATTCCGGTAGATGGAACACAAATAAAAGTTGTTATGCCTGCCACAAACTTTTATTACCTGAATCTCATGACATCGACATTGATTATTATTATTATTATTATTACTTGCTAAGCTACAACCCTAGTTGGAAAAGCAGAATGCTATAAGCCCAGGGGCTCCAACAGGGAAAATAGCCCAGTGAGGAAAGGAAAGAAGGAAAAATAAAATATTTTAAGCAGAGTAACAACATTAAAATAAATATTTCCTATATAAACTATAAAAACGTTAACAAAACAAGAGGAAGAGAAATCAGATAGAATAGTGTGCCTGAGTGTACCCTCAAGCAAGAGAACTCTAACACAAGACAGTGGAACACCATGGTACAGAGGCTATGGCACTATCCAAGACTAGAGAACAATGGTTTGATTTTGGAGTGTCCTTCTCCTAGAAGAGCTGCTTACCAAAGCTAAAGAGTCTCTTCTACCCTTACCAAGAGGAAAGTAGCCACTGAACAAATAAAGTGCAGTAGTTAACCCCTTGACGAAGAAGAATTGTTTTGGAAATCTCAGTGTTGTCAGGTGTATGAGGACAGAGGAGAATCTGTAAAGAATAGGCCAGACTATTCGGCGTATGTGTAGGCAAAGAGAAAGAACCGTAACTAGAGAGAAGGATCCAATGTAGTACTGTCTGGCCAGTCAAAGGACCCCATAACTCTCTGGCGGTAGTATTTCAACGGGCGGCTGGTGCCCTGGCCAACCTACTACATATATGAGAAGCAGGGTACTCGGTCCTAATATACACCGCCATTCCCCTGGCCCTAGGGATGGCATCACGTTTCAACATTATTGGCTTTTTAAAACCAGTTATAAGGAGCTCAGATGAGTGCCTCATATTAGAAACCAAAGTTTCTGAGCACAAAAGAATATCATACTGTCTGGACACAACTGTAAGGTCTTGGATATTTGCATGAAGACCACGAATATTGCAATACAGAAGACGACATTGACGAAATCTAGGACGTATTGGTCCCGGATTATATATATATATATATATATATATATATATATATATATATATATATATATATATATATATATATATATATATATATATATATATATATATATATATGTGTGTGTGTGTGTGTGTGTGTGTGTGTGTATATGTATGTAAACAAATATATACAAGTAATATCCGTATATGTGCGCTTGTGGATAAGTATTTTAGCTATGTTAGTCCTTAACGAAGTTTTCATTTTCATATCCTTGTGACACCATTACCCAAAAGACTTTCCAGGCTTCGATAACACCATAACCTGACCTTTATATCATTCACTCGCTCATCCATCCATCCTTCTTACGTAAAGCGAGATGCATCCAATTGCTCCAGGTCCTTCAAGTACACTGGTGCAGGAGGGGCGGTGATATAGGCAACGAGATTGCCGGTGTAGCTTATGGAGATGATCATGGCTGCAACTCGCCAGAATCCTTCTAATAACCTGTCAAAAGAATTAGGGTGTATTTGAGGATTTATTATTTTGTATTGGTTGTTTTAATACGTTATAGTCTAATTGTTCTTAAATTTGGTATTTTGCGGTAACGTTATTCACGTTGATTTTTCTATAACGCTGAATGGCCTTTGATGGCCCAGTGCTTGGCTTGAGGTCTAAATTTTATAACCCAATCCAATCCAATCAAGAACGGCATATTTCTCTATGGTTGTGAATTTGCCTTGATATTAATGTGTTCGTCTTCAGATTTATAAACATTTTTTTGCGTATATTGAAGGTAGGGTTTCTTGAACAATTTGGTGTTTTTGGATATGATCAATATTATTAGCAAAACAATTACAAATATAACTTCTCCATCGTAACAGTTGCCGCACCTAATTCTTAGCCTCTTTCATTATGCTTCATAGTATGAGGAATTTTCCTCAAATCTCTCAACGTCAGATCTTTGTACTTCATCGCTGTCCACCCAACATTCACTCATTCCGTTGTCTTAATAAAGGACTAAACTCCAGGTATAAGTTAAGGAATTTTTTTAAAAATTTAGTCAATAATTTGTTAAATAATCTTTGCTTACATTTTAATGGCATAAAATTCTTAGGTGGGATTAAGAATTTATTGAAAGGATTTTTTTTCTCAATTTTTTGAGTTTCAGTATTGTATTGTTCTTAACCTTTCATGCATTCGACACTCAAAATGGAAGTCAGTCGTAATACGTGATAACATAATTGTATATATGTATATATATATATATATATATATATATATATATATATATATATATATATATATATATATATATATATATGTGTGTGTGTGTGTGTGTGTGTGTATGTATGTATGTATGTATACAATGTATATTGTGTGTGTTTGTGTTAATCAAAATCAACCCGTAAAAGCTACCATTTTGAGAAAGTACACTCAGTCCAGAGTCCCTGTTGATGTTAGTCCAATATCGTAGATAAAATAGAGCCTCAGATGGAAAATGTATATTTTGCAAAGTTGTTGTAGAGAGAGAGAGAGAGAGAGAGAGAGAGAGAGAGAGAGAGAGAGAGAGAGAGAGAGAGAGAGAGAGAGAGAGAGAGAGAGAGAGAGAGAGAGAGAGAGAGAGAGAGAGAGGTGTTACCTGATTGAGGTTAATTGAGAAACCTCGGAGCTGTCTAAACGCAAAATTGTTCGAAGCACATTAAGGATCAGCCAGCCATTGTCATTGTGCGGAAGTAGGTGCATCAGCTGAAAACAAAGAATTCCATGAGCAACGGAGAAAAAAATTCTCTTATTTATCGAGAGCGGTAACTTTAACGCTAATTAATATTCGAACGAAATTATTTATTATCTCCTTCCAGTTTTGAATGACTCGCACAACCGAATAATATATATTAATATATTGTATAAATTAGAATATATACTGATACATTGTATAAATTGAAATATATATTAATATATATTAAATTGATGGATGGATGCCTAGTGATGTGAATCTCTTGCATCGAACGAATACCGAATCTCTAGTATTTTTTATTTTTTTTATTATTATTATTGGCAGCTATAAGATATGATATATCTCATAGCAAATGTAAGTAATTTACATATGAGAATTTTATTATGCTTACCTCATTGAGTATCACAAAAACAAATGTGATGATGGCTAAGGTTAGCAAAACTGCTACCCAGGTCATTATCCTTAAAAGAGAAAAGTTAAGTCATTTGAAGTGGATTCTCTTCATAAAACGCAAAACCAAAATGTAGAATTACCCTTTCACTCACATTTATATAAATTATGCACACACACATACATACACAAACACACACACACACACACACACATATATATATATATATATATATATATATATATATACATATATATATATATATATATATATATATATATATATATATATATATATGTGTGTAATTAAGTATACACTATATTTGTATATGCACATACACAAATATACTGTATGTACACACAAATACACATATACTTACACACACACACACACACACACACACACACACACACATATATATATATATATATATATATATATACATACATACATACATATACATATATGACAAAACACGAGGAAAAACTGCCTGATTTTAATGAAAATGTTTCAAAATATTGCGTTTATCTAACAATGCTAATATAATTTGTTATAAAATGTTTGCTCGATTCATATATCCAGAAAACTTTTATTCAATTATGTTTGGTTTTCTGAGTTATTTTAGTGTAAAATTAACCTATCTTAATAAACTATGAAAAGAATTATTTGACCAATTCTCAAGGTTAGTTAGTGTCCAGTATCACTTACAAACACAAGAATCCTTGCTTAATGGAATATGGTGGAGATTAACATTGATTATCATAAAGCATTGTTCTTAAATGTTCTTACTTGAAAGGGAATACAATGGACCAGTAACGAGGAGGGGCTTCGGGGTTCCGGAGCAAAAACTGACTGAATCCAGTCCAGTAAGGTTCACTGAAGTCAGCTGCGTGGTAGCGGTCTTCTCGTATGTCCATTTGGTTGATACCAAAGTCCCTGCAAAATATAACGTGTTAATTGTGTGTTTGTGTATATATATATATATATATATATATATATATATATATATATATATATATATATATTTTACTGTATACACAATCTCACATGTATACATATATCTTGATATGTAGCCTATATATATATACACACACACACACACACACACACACACACACATATATATATATATATATATATATATATATATATATATATATATATATATATATATTTATATTTATATTTATTTATTTATTCATTTAAAAGATTTGATTTTGTTAAATATTATCCACAATGATATCGAGAAACCTTGGAAAAGGTTTATATACTGTACTAATCCTAATTAAAAACTAAATTATTTTGATACCATAAAACAAAGTAATGGTCATTTGACTTCTTGGCATGGGTCGTTTTTGAAAATTTACATTGAAGAAAAAAATTGAAATTATGATATATCTTACTTTTCCCCTCTGATAACTTCTCCAAGCATTCCATTCCAAGCCCCATCGGTGAAGCTGCCCCATTTCCCATCCGGTGGAATGGGGTATATTGTATAAGTGAAGTTCAGTTTGAGAGAGATTTCTCTCAGCATTCTGCTGCACATCCCGCGGATTTTAGTGATGTTAGAGTCCATGACGTAAGGGAAGTCATCGTGCCACGTTGCCAGGTGGAAATGATGTCCGTTGAAGTGAGCGAATCTGTCCGGGAAGAGATCTTGGAACGTTAAGGTGTCCTGGATGTGAAACCTCCTTGAGTATTGAGGTTTGCCATCCTTCTGGAAAGTGTTGTATGTCATTAAAGCGTATTTCGGCACTGCGTTCTGGACTGCATGGTATGATTCTAACAGGGTCAAGAAAACGCTTCGATTTAGTCCTGGATGAAGCAAGAGCGTGCCTCCTGAATCGTTGGAGTTCGTGTTCCATAACAAGAGGTAAAAAGGAGCGTAGCTACTGGAAGAATTTACGAGATCAGCGAATTGTTCGACCAACAAAATGTCTTCGAATAAAATGACATGCACGAAGTAACTATACTGAAAAGATGTAAGCGAAGGTGCTCCCCCTTTTACGAAGTAATTAAGATCGGCTACAATTATTGGTCGCCTGAATTCTTTTTGAAGAAACTCGCCCAGGTTAATCGTACCTGGTCGGCCGTCGTGAAATAGAACAATTTCGTGTCCCTTCAGTGCCTCAAACGTCAGTTGTAAGAACATTCTCTGGTTTTCTTTATCGATCTTCGTTGTCATTATGTTACGTAGCATACTTGCGTTTTGCCCTTTTAAATATTGTACTTCGGCAACAAACCTATTGCAAGCGACATCCTTCAGTCTTTCCTTATATTTTTGTCCAGTCTCTGTTTCGTTCGTTTGGTCTAATACATGTTTTGTTTTCATGTTTCGTGTTGCATAGTATTGGCTTGAAACTGGTAAATACGGACGATACTTGCTATAGTTTTCGGTATAAACTTTCAACATTGTTGGTTTATTGCTAGCGTTGGACATTCTCTGTATTTCTGAAGTATCTGACGTGTTAGGAAAGGACAAGATATGGCCAGCGCACTTACTTTCATCATTGTTGGCACTTTTTGAGATGGCATCTCCTTGGCTTAGATGATGAGACACCATCTCGTAAGAGACTGCCATGTTTTTCAGACAGATGATAGTTGCGACAAAGATGCATAAGAAAGACAAAATCATTTCGTACCTGTTGATAAAAAAAAATATTCTTCACAACTTTGGTACCATTTGTTCATTTGATCATGAACTGTTTATTGGAACAAAATGGACTTAAATGAGACGAAATGAATTTAAAGAATGGCATTCTTGTTAGATGACCAATCTTAAGTTGATTATTAAATCCATCTGTTGATGTAGAATTTTAGATGATAAACTAGGTTATAACGTGCTTGCAGTGGACATTATCAAGAATTAAAACAACTGAAATGGTTTGAAGAAAAACATAATAACATCAGCCAACTTCATTAATTAAACAATATGAATATTCAACTTTTTAATTCAAGTTAAACTAAACAAGTGTATATCAATGTATCAAATCATCATCTTGTCTTCTCTCATAATCAAATATTGTTCGCACAAAGATCAAGCTTTGTGTCACTTAGCATTTTACAGAATTGAAAATAGGATTTATTTAGTGTATAAATGTAAATGCCTTGTCATGAATAAGGAACATGAGGAAAATAAAATGTTTGATGTATGAATAGAGGAATTGTTAATCAAATGAATATCAATTAGATTAATAAATGAAGAGATTCTATCTTAAGTTAATGCAGTAATCGGTTGCTTAATCGAATAGTTTGCAAATTGGTTGAATGCATCAGGTGATGAGATTACAATCGAGATACTGGCTGACCAAGATTACTTCAGGTGTGATTACATAAGGAAAGATTTCGAGGGAATGTAAGAAACATGACGGAGACGCTGAAAAGTGCAGAACAGCGTGCGTTTAGACAGGAAGAGGCTGTCTGGAGCATTTGTTATGAAACAGGTCTTGAGATTTGAAAGAAATGGGAAAACATTTTGCAAGAATCGATGGAGAGGCAACGAGGAAAGTATTAAGAATGTATGGCTTGAGTAATCAGTTGTCGATAGTGATTTAAAACTGTTTCTGATGGTTGTGAATCATGAGTTTAAAATGTAAATAGGTGCAGTGAGTTTGACGTGGAAAATGGTCTAATAGAAAAGCTTGATTCGAAATAGTACAGAATACGCATATGGAATGAAAAAAATAGGAGATATATATATATATATATATATATATATATATATATATATATATATATATATATATATATATATATATATATATATATATATATATATATATATATATATATATATATATATAGTGTATTATATGAAAAAGAAAAGAATTTGAAATATCACAAGGATTACCGACTATTAAAGCACAACTGTTTAGCGTGTAAATAAACCGCCAAGTGCCTTTTTTCGGAATGGCCTTTGTGGGAGCGTGAGCACGACTGAAATTATCGACTGAATAAGTGCTTTTATATCGGACAATTTCCAATACATTCTCTTCCTTTTTTCTCGTTTTCTTTTTATAGAAAACTTTTCAAACAAGTTATTGTGTTTACCTGTCCCTTTAAAATGATTTATCAGAGCCTTCTAGCTTATGTAAAATTTCAGGTATGAAGATAAAGACAAATATAAAAGTATTAGTAACGCTGAAATGACTAAATAACAAAATGAAAACAGAAGTTCCCATGTTAAAGTTTTGAGTTGAACTTGAATGATATCTCGAAGCAGAATGCCTCTTCAAATTTAAATGAGTAGATTTGAAGAGAAAACTTAGGGCAAAGGTTTTTATGTTGAACAGGTTGACATAAGACATGTATTTTAACGCTGTTACTGGTCTTGAAATATTTTATATTTTCTTTTCATTACTTCTCATGTATAGTTTATTTCCTTTCCTCAAGGGGCTACTTTCCTTGTTGAAGCCCTAGGGCTTGCAGCATCCTGCTTTTCCAACTAGGATTGTAGCTTAGCTAGTAATAATATTAATAATATGAATAAAGATATTTAGAGAGCAACAACATAGTCACTGCTACGTTCATCCTTAATCTGCTGAATTGTGCATGAACTCCCTGTACCGAAAACTTCCACAACATTGGTCAATGTATGCACCTAAATAGGAGACACACCAGCAACGCAATCAAACCCCCACATACCTGCATTGTTACCCCCCTATCTTTAACAGCGTTGTTCCCTTTTCCTGGCTCTCCAGTGAGTCTTTGAGTGAGTCTTTGATGTCATCCATCCAATGCAATTTAGGACTTCATCTTCTCATACCTTACAGCTCTTCAGAATTATGGCCTTTATCCACTAACCTATTGTAGTTCATTCTTTCCACATTACCGAACCACCTCAAAATTCTCTTGATATAGCCTTTCAGCAGTGATAACCTTTCTATCACTTCTATGAAAAATATCACCCTCTCAGTTCTTCATACAGGTCATATACTACACAACTAGCTCATCTTTAATTATTTTCTTTCATGTACATCCACTATCCAAGCTTTATTATCTAAAGGAGACTTGGTTCAAATATCCATTCCAAGATTTCTTACTTTCATTTCCACTGGCTATTCAGTTGTATTTAAATCTTTAGCACGCATCCTGCTACCTTTACTAGACACATATGAATCAACCACTTTCATTCCTCCAACATTCACTACTGACCTGTTTGGTTTTCCTTTATCTTCATTATCTTATTCTTGCCAATGTTTATTCTAAACTTTCTCCTCTTGCAATTAATTTCATTTTCCAGCCACTGCAGTTTCTTTTTACTGCTGCCAATCAGCACAGTATCATTTCCAAACACCATCCATTCTAAATCTCATTCATAATTTTTTTTTATGGCGTCATGCTATACTCTTTCCACATTTTTTATAGAGTCTGTACACATCACATCCACAACAATCTAGTCACTCTAGATGTGATATAATCAATAATGTTTCACTTGCCTCATTAAAACGT
>NC_090768.1:3205466-3217966 GCF_036898095.1 Palaemon carinicauda
ATATATATATATATATATATATATATATATATGTATATATATATATATATATATATATATATATATATATATATATATATAAAGGCTTATTACTTTTAAAGGGAAATCATTATTGTTTAACATTTAAAGTGGGTTAAGCACTAATTATCATTGTGTTTATATATCTTACTATCTTATGATCTTTTCTTTATTCAGATTTTATGAGTAATATGAATACTTTAAACTCAAGGCTATTAAATCTATAGAATACTTTATAGATTTTGAATGTTGTTTCACCTATACTTATTTATCTTCCCCGGACGGATTTACAACAGAAGTTCACAGGACAAGTTT
Source organism: Palaemon carinicauda (assembly GCF_036898095.1). NCBI lineage: Eukaryota > Metazoa > Arthropoda > Malacostraca > Decapoda > Palaemonidae > Palaemon > Palaemon carinicauda. The sequence goes on from NC_090768.1 coordinate 3,205,800, forward strand.
TCTTAACTTACCTGGTTTTTATTGTTCTTCTACTAGCCTCCTGACTAGTACAGTGGTAATGTGTTCGCCTAGCATTCGTATAGCAGCAGATCGATCCCCATTCGGGACCGTGAATTCAAGCTGTTTACTGGGCATGCCACCGCTGTGGTTGGACATTGTGGGGTTGGGCTTGCCTGGCTAACGTTCTAGTGATCATCTGTTCTGGTGAAACTGGAACTGAAACCAGACACCTTTAACCTTGAAGTTGAAATGAATGCAACAAATCTCCATAATGATTTCATATTGGCTTACAGGCAGCGGACCCTTTGCTTTGTCTTAGAATAAGCGTCTGTCTCTTTTGGCTTTGTTGTTCTAGTGTCCTGTCGACGTTGGTGAATTTACAATTAAAAAATGTCTGCAGATTAATTGGTGATTTTTTTTTCTATTTTTTTTATGGAGATTGGCAGGTCATCTGAAATCAAGTGTCATTAGAAATTTGGCTTAAAACTACTTTAGCTTCTTGTGGAAGGTACAAGTGGACACAGGAATTCATGGTACACCTTACTTGGAGGAAGTGCACCCTGTCACAACCTTACTGCACGGCAAAATCCTGTGTGAAGTCCTGCCCACCACCTCTGACATCTTTCCCTGCACTATCTGTTTGGTTATTCGCCGTGCAATAAAGGTGTGACAGGGTACACTTATTTAGAGAGAGGTTTTCCAAGAACTCCTGTGTCCAACTGTACCGTATTATATATATTTGGTTGTATGCACACGTTAAAGAAATAAGAGGTTTTTTCTTGTCAGAGAAAAATCATGAAGACAAAATAGACAGCAGAATTATTTAATGCGTACGTGTTACGGTTATGTCTTTTCATAAGTTTCTTTTTCTTCTATATATCTAGTGATCGCATACATAAACGGTGGCGTTTAGAATTATTCCACGTTTCCCCTGTTTGCAAAAGGAGATTACGCAAAGTTTCATGAAATTCTCAATGCTACGATAATTGAATATTATTTGACCCTAATGGAAGCAAATGTCATAATGATAACTTAATTATGTAACCGTTGATGGGCTATTTTCATAGGGCAATTTTATATCATTTGGGTATAACAAGACAACGGTAATGTGATCTTCTACTTTTGATATTTTGAAATACTGTCTTTGATTATCCTCTTTTTACTTTGAAGAACATCATTTGTATTTTTATGAAGCCTTACCCATTTCCTTCCAGTACAAGAATGCATATTTTCATGCAATATTGCATCTTTATATTTTTCTGTTTTCATGTAACACTGCATTCTATAGCTTTCTGTTTTCATGCAATATTGCATTATTATATTTTTCATTTTTCGTACAATATTGCATTATTTATACCTTTCTGTTTTCATGTAATATTGCAATATATCTTTCGGTTTTCCTGCAATATTGCATTTTATATCTATTTAAGTGCAATACAGTATTTTATATCGGTTTCCGTGCAATATTGCATTTTATATCTTTCTGTTTTCATGCCATATTGCATTTTTATATCTTGCTGTTTTCGTGCCATATTGCATTTTTATATCTTGCTGTTTTAATGCAATATTGCGTTTTTATGTTTTCATACACTCGCATTTTTATGTATGTTTTCGTGCACTATTGCATTTTTTATATAGCTGTTTTCGTGCAATATTGCACTTTTGTCTTTCTGTTTTCGTGCAATATTGTATTTTTATAACTTTCTGTTTTCGTGCAATATTGCATTTTTGTCTTTCTGTTTTCGTGCAATATTGTATTTTTATAACTTTCTGTTTTCGTGCAATGTTGCATTTTTAGGTCTTTCTGTTTTCGTGCAATATCATATTTTTATATCTTTCTGTTTTCATATAGTATTGCATTTTAGGTCTTTCTGTTTTCGTGCAATATTGCCTTTTTATTTCTTGCTGTTTTCGTGCAATATTATATTTTTATATCTTTCTGTTTTCATATAATATTGCATTTTAGGTCTTTCTGTTTTCGTGCAATATTGCCTTTTTATTTCTTGCTGTTTTTGTGCAATATTATATTTTTATATCTTTCTGTTTTCATATAATATTGCATTTTAGGTCTTTCTGTTTTCGTGCAATATTGCCTTTTTATTTCTTGCTGTTTTCGTGCAATATTTTATTTTTATATCTTACTGTGTTAGTGCAATATTGCATCTTATATATCTATTATCGTGCAATATCGCATTTGTCTTTCTGTTTTCATGCAAGATTGCATTTTTCTTTCTTTTTTTCGTGCAAGATTGCATTTTTATATCATGTTTTCATACAATATTGCATTTTTGTCTTTCTGTTTTCGTGTAAAATTGTCTTTCTACTATCTTTCTGTTTTCGTCCATACCAAATTCCGGAAAAAGATATGCTGTACGGTTTAAAGCATTAGGCCATTCACACTTAACGCTAAATAAACCAGCCCTTTTCTTTTTCTTCTTCTTCTTCCCAAGCATTAAAGGCATACGCACGGAATCATGGACGTCATTCAAGCATTTTCCCCCACCCCGGGGAAACCTCTCCGCTTTGAAAGTCAGGAGACAAGGCTGGCCTGAATGCAGCGCAATACTCGAGCTTTATCAAGATGACTGTGCATTTCTGGCGGATGCTGGCGATGCTGTCGGTCTTCCTTGTATTCAAGAGACTCGAGATGAACGTTGCCACTCCCACATAATCCTCTTTACGTACCTTAAACTCGCTCTATTTGGGTCCTCCTCCCTCCACATGTGGCCGTCTTTTCGGCAGTCACCTTTAAGCTGGGAGGGATATAATTTGTCACAAGTAGCCGTGGTTGGTTGTGGTGAATGAATTAACAAGTTTTGAAGAGGGGATTATGTGCTCTTCCTTGTTACTATTAATGGTAATGATGTTAAGGGGATTAAGAATGGAACAAAGAAAAAGATTATACGGTTTCGATTTACTATAAGATTATATAAATGTATATGGCAATAATGATAATGATAATATTAATCATTTGTATTTTCCAATATCTCTGTATAAATCGCAATGTAATTTAACAGGGATGTAAACTTCTTTGCTCTATTCTCTATAAACACCGGGAAACAAATTAGATATACTAGAGAGTTTAAATTCGTATAGATAATTTGATTGATTTGGGGTTTTCTGGCATCCCGATATCTAAAAACGGATTTGTAGGAAGTGATAATTAATTACTGTATCAAGCATCTTTTCTCACGAAGGGCGAACAACTTGGCTGATTTTTATTGTCCTTCTGCTAAAGTAACGGGAATGGATTGATCCCGTAACTGCCTGACCACCATTGTGCATTCGTTTTTTCTGGTGGTTAGAGTTAGGTCCTCATACCTCTGATTAGATATCGATGAGGTGAGCATTTTGTCTTAAGAGGAATATCTAAAGGTTTAAAGGTCGATCATGAATGGCAGGGGCAAGGGATAGTGACAGTGTCCTAGCAAAATACAATGCTCTAGATATTGACTCTATATAAATATATATGATCAGCGACCAAACCCCCTATCCATTCAAGCTAGGATCAGGGAAGGCCAGACGAAGGCTGCTGAAGATTCAGCAGGTAGACCTATATGCTCCCCAAAAACCACAATCCTTAGCTCAAAAGGATGGTCAGGTTGCAGACACAACAAGAAACTAGCGGTCTTGAGCGGGTCTTGAATCCCAGTCCGGCAGATTGTCAGGCAGGGACGTTTCCAACAAGCCCTTACTTCTACATCATAAGCTACATCATGATAGCATGACATTTTTCGAATCGGGTAATATAACTGGCGCGAAAATAAGTTGTACTTGATATATAAGGTATTTAAAACTAAAAAGTTTTTCGTCGTTAATGATTTGTTTCTACTATTATATGAATTATTATGTTAGGTTGAGCAGTATGTATGTCGTTAAATGAAAGACTCTTACAAAAGCTAAAGAAAATGTAAATCATTTACTATAGTTAACCGTAAAATCGTGTCTCAGTATCTTGAAATTGCATTCGATTATGTATGTCACACTTTGCACGTGGAATAGCTTACTTGAACTGTTGTAACGAGACCTCGCTAGGTATACAGCCTCATAACATCAAATAGAATCCCGGTCCATATGACAGAAATTTCATACATTCGTTCACGCCTTCATTCGATAACACGAGCTGTTGGGCACATTGCCAGAACGACTTGAGCACATCCAGTCTCATTATCTTTTACTGGAAAAGATTATACTTCGTGGCTATAAAGAATCATCGATTGCATCGAAAATTTCCCTTTATCGGTGGCTTTGATGATTTCAGAGCCCCAAGAACTGAAATCTGATGAGATAGGGTTGTTGAGCGACGTGTTGTTGATGACCCAGGGTTGTAATGACACAAGAGATCTGAAAGGATCTCATGAGTAACCTTTGCTAGTTTGTTACTTTCTGTATATGATCAAAACAAATATGTTCGTAAGTCACATTCTTTCTAGAGTTGAATTAGAAAATAATTAAAAGAATCAGCTAAATTTTATTCTAAATTAAGTAATTAAGCATCCATGGATATTCCCTATAATGATTTTTCCATCTCCATTACTAATATCACCCTCTGTTAAATATAATCTTCCGAATCAGCCCAACCAAACCTTTGATGTGTCTACCGTTTTTTATCATCATTCCTCCGTTCAACTTTCCTCTCAGCATGTGGGCGTGGTTTCATCCCATTATCCCGAAGCACTCTTTGTCCAATATCGCTCTTCAGGGGCTAAAATAAGTGACATTTGACCGACTTCCGAAAGGATTCCATAAGCTATACTCTGAGGTAGAGGAATTTTCGAAGGGCGCCCCGATCAATCTAAAATTTGTTACTCTTCGTGTCAGGATTTTTGTGGAAAAATTTCGTTGCTCGAATAACTGTGTGTAGGCTTAAACACTGTTCAAGTTTTGGAAATCCTTAAGGGAAAAATATGATTACACAAGACTTGCACTGCGAAATACAGGTTTGTTATCAACAAATACTTTGTAGTTATCTTTCACACCAGTACTTTTTTTGTTATCTACTTTTGCCACGTGAACACTACGACAAGGTCGATTGAGGAAACTCATCTAGCGCTAACAAGACAAATTTTCCAGTTCAATGCGCACGAAGTCCTTTAACGAGGAGAAGTCTCAAAATCTAAGAAATCGAGAATGAAAAAAAAAAAAAAAACCGCACGTGAGAGAAATGTTGAAGTAGTTGAGATGTTTTTTTATATGAGGCGGAACGGGAGGAACTGCGAGAGGAGAGATAGTCTTTGGGCAGCATCCAAGGAGTAGAAAGGAGTGGGAGTCATCAGGGAAGGAGGATTGTCTTTCTTTATTTTTTTTTCTTCTAAAGTGAGAGGCAAAAGAAGAAAGGTTGGACCATCTTGGGTTGGGGGATAGAGTGGGGAGAGTTGCTGCATGTCTTTGTGTTGTTTATTAGTATCGAATCATGATAAGTTACTTTATATCCTAAACTTAATGTTTTGGTGTGCGCATGTAATATATATATATATATATATATATATATATATATATATATATATATATATATATATATATGTGTGTGTGTGTGTGTGTGTATACATATGTATAATGTAAATATAAATATATATACTGTATGTATATATATATATATATATATATATATATATATATATATATATATATCTATATATATGTGTGTGTGTGTGTGTTCGTATGTATAATGTATATATACCTGTACATACATACATACACACACATATATATACATATATATATGAGAGAGAGAGAGAGAGAGAGAGAGAGAGAGAGAGAGAGAGAGAGAGAGAGAGAGAGAGAGAGAGAGAGAGGGGGCGTTTTATTGTAAATTTTTCCAGATAAGGATAAGAATGCAAGGAAAACTATATTCACATTATTCACATTAAAAAGATAATTGTTTTTGGAATACAGAACATTAAGCAATAATTCATCCTCATCTATTCTACCTTAACACACAGATAATGATTCAGCAAATAGAAACACTTTATTCATACCTAGATAGGAATAATTAGTTACCAGATCTCCTCCAAATGCTTAAGATTGATTCCATGATCCTTACTAAATAAAATGTTAAAAAAGAATAAGAAGTGTCAACTTGCCATTTCCCAGTCTGCCATGCAAGAAGTTACCAGACAGCTACAATGATCACATGTCTGAGTGAAACTAAAAAAAAATGATAATACAAAAAAGGAAAACTAAATTTCGGTCCCATGCAGTGGTGTGACGTGGCTGGGTGCTTCGCGAGGTGGCAAGACAGGGAAGTGACAGGTGAGAGAATAGGTGTGTCAGAATGACATCTCCCCAGGTGGGCGCCAGGTAAAATAACACATACCACCTGACATAATTGGGCGACTCTTTTGGAAGGGGCGTCACTCACTTGCTAGAGTGTGGGGAGGTTGGCGGGGATAGGGTTTGTGGTTAGAGGAGTAAACTGATAAGGTCGGTTGTTAATAGGGGTGATACAGAGCAATAAGTCCTATGAACGTCACAAAACAACGCTGATTATTCTTTTACACTGAAATGCCCACCAAAAGGATTATACAGAGACGAAACTAGCCAGGATTTACTCAGTATTTTAACTTTTCTTTGTTGTATATTGCATCTAAGCATCTCGTGTTTCTATGACTTTTACGCCTATACATACGTAAACACACACACACACACACACACACACATATATATATATATATATATATATATGTATATATATATATATATATATAATATATATATATATATATATATATATATATATATATATATATATATATATATATATATGAATATACTGTATGCACACGCACACATACACACACACACACACACACACACACATATATATATATATATATATATGTGTGTGTGTGTGTGTATGTATATATATATATATATGTGTGTATGTTTGTGTGTGTGTCAGTGTATAATCTAAAGTTCTTTGATTATCTAGGAGGAAACTTGATTCCCCAAAGTCATGAATCAGGTCTTATCAACAAATTGGGGAAAATATAAGTCTAGCGCATCCATGAAATACAACAATATGCATTTATGCTTTGAATACCTTCATAAGTATAAATATCATTCAACAAACTAATGCTGTACACTTCATCAGAACTGTTAGCGACCTACAATGTGAACATGATCTTGATTAGGTTACATAATTGTATTGAGATTAGCCAAAATATTTTTTTGATAATGTCTAAATTAAGGCACTATAGAATGAGTTTGTTATTTTCGTTTTAGTGTTAATTTTGACCAATATACTGTTTTGAAAATAAGATATTTGAAAGTTTATTAAAATGCAAAATTTTTATTGTTAAAAATTAATTTTTTATCACCCAGACGAACAAGAAGAATACATTTTAATTTTCACACGTAGTCATTCAAGACTTTTCGCCAATCTCGACTTTCTTAAGTTAAATTTAATTAAGATAATCAAGCCGGTTTTCTCATTCCTGATTGATGGCCTTTTTGGTCTTTCTCTTGTATTCCCTATATTGGTCCAAAGTCACGTAGTTCTGGCGAGAACATTTTAGTTACCCATAAATCAACTGTGAGATCACCATGGAAAACACTGAAAATATCTACGGCAATTAACCGACTGTTTTCATTTACTACTTTGCATGAGCCATGTTACAATACATATTTCGTTAAACGAATTATTGTGGAAACATGTGGGTAACATAGGGTTTTATTCAATCCTGCCAGAAATGACCACGCAGGCTGACTTCACATGAGCGGAATTTTTCCATATGGATGTATTTCCGATCGTTAGGAGCCATGTCTTCACACGAGAGGATTTTCCTTGAGTGGCCTCGTAGTTTTTATAAGCGGCTAGTAAGTCACTACCTCACGGAAATTCTTCCGAGCGGCCAAGCTATGAAGGGCCTCATTGATCTTCATTGATATCTAATCTGTGCGGACAGAACCATGTGGTATCAATCTGCTCGTGTGAAGCGAGGCTAAGATGCTACATTGGAACCGCGTAGGTTAGCAGTTCACTCGGATAGTAAATCATTACCGCTCTGAAATTCTTCCAAGTGACAGCTTAGGAATGGCCTCACTGATCTTCATTGATGCTTAATCCGGCGAACAAAACCGCGCAGCATCAATCCGCTCGTGTGAAACGAGCCATAATCACATACACTCACGGTAATTGTAACAGCAATGCCAACCATGATGAAAGTATTGATACTTATACTGATGTATTGTTGAAAACCTCTGTTCCTCGACATTTGTGGCCGACGTTTTATCGTGTCTCCAGAACATCTATTACATCAATACGTATTTTCATTGTTGTCTAGCAGTTTTAAGTCACATTTCAAATAAGAGAGTATATATCAGAAGAAAAAAAAAAGGAAGAATTTTATTTTCTGTTATTTTTCGGTCCTTTCGTGTGTTTATCCTAAGACCACGCTCATAGAAAAAGACCAAGGCCAGGCTAAAATCTTAAGACTCCGACTTCATCATTCATCTCCTCAAAGGCAGTTTTAAACCTGAAGGCCCAACTTTTCTCCCAAAGTTTATGGACTCGAATAATGGGAAATATAGTCCTCATATCTTTTTCTTCTCCAAAATGCCACAAATATCTCTCTCTCTCTCTCTCTCTCTCTCTCTCTCTCTCTCTCTCTCTCTCTCTCTCTCATCTAAATATGTAAATTGATAAGTTTACATTGACTCCCTTTTTATTGAAAATTATTAATTAAATTCATTTGTATTTTATGCTGCACCCTAACCTTTAGGGTGGTCTAGAAGATGTGTTTATTAGGCACCCCAATATCCTTCTCTAGCCCAGGCTGAAAAAAAAAAACAGAAATAATTAAAGGAAGACAAAAACTATGTGACTCTAAGAGAAAGGAATCTTTGACAGATTTGAATCTTGAAGTAAAGAAGGTTACGAGAAAGAACAAAAAGTAGAAGGAGGAAGATAATTCCAGAGCTGGGCAGAAAAAAAAAGAAAAAACATTCCAGAGCTGGGCAGAAAAAAGGAAGAAAAAAAAAACAGGCAATGAACTGTATATTACGAGAATCGCAGATTTATACAGAGGAAATTTGAAAAGAGGTTGTCTGACAGGTTTTGAATGGCCATCATAGTTTTCAACACACGAAAAATGTCAATATTATTTTTTACTTGCAAAATAAAGGAAAAACGAATCGTGATATTCAAAGTCTTTATTCTCTATAAGGTCATTTTTGTTCAAACTTAAACTTCTGGCAAATGAAAGAAACAGACAGGCACTGGTTTATTTTTGTTTGATTGATCTGATGCGCTTGAGATATGAAATGATATTCCAACCACAGGACCATTCTGAGAAATCTATCTTACTTTCAAGAATCTCTGAATTAGGAATTGATGGCCAAAAAAATAAAATATATAATAAACAAGTTTTGCCAGCGATAAGTAATGTTTTGTAAGTATTAACATGCGAAATGAAAAAAAAAATGAGGAAACCGTCCGCTTGTAGCAATATCAAAGGAAATAGTTTAAGGAAGTATATTTGACCAAGAAGAAAGGAGATAGCTCCGAAAAAAAAAAATCGAAAACTACGGAAGGAATCGGTAGCCTATGTTAGAAATTTACACCAGGAACCGCTATAAATTTCTAGTTTTGTTTGTTAGACGAAATTAAATGTATGGAAATGAATAAACAGGCATATTTAAGTTGATATTATTTTGAATCTAATACGGAAGTGATAATTGTGATATACAGAGCCAACTTGGGAAACAGTCCCGTGTGTTATGGAGAGAGAGAGAGAGAGAGAGAGAGAGAGAGAGAGAGAGAGAGAGAGAGAGAGAGATTGGGCGGGGGTTGCATTAACAACTAGTTGGTTTGATATGAAAGAAAAGAGCAATGGAAAGGAGGTATTAATTTTCAGTGATAAGGAAAGGTCTTATCTTTCTAGCAACTGGTAATGAAAGTAATTCATAAAGATAAGAAATTCTTCGTGCTATTAGAGAGGGCAGTAATGGAGTTTTTTTTAAAGCTATTGACAGCAATCATAAAATCATTTGACAGTCAATAGAGTCAGCGAGGAGAGGGGAAACTGAATTGAGTGAAAATGTTTTAAACATGACCCCTTTACGATAATAACTTGATATTACATGATAATAGTAAAAAAAAATTCTTTCTACTTTTTTTGTGTACGTGTCCGCTATATAGATTAGATACATATTCCTTATCAACATTTAGTCGCAATGAAGCAATGGAATGTTTTTATTATCATTATTATTATTATTATTATTATTATTATTATTATTATTATTATTATTATTATTATTATTATTATTATTATTATTATTATTCGTGTCTAGATATTGGTTGATTGATGAATCGTCCACTTTTTTATACTATTCAGTGAACCTTTGAATTAGAACATCACATTCTAATCTTGGATCTAATGAACAAAACTATACAAAAACCGTTATAAATGAAAGGAACTATTTGGGATCTAATAGTCTATTTATTCATAAACTTATTCATTATCTTAGATTTATAAGCATAAAGGTAATCACGAAGAGGAAACCCTTCGATTTTCCCGATGTTAAGTGACAAGAAAGTTACTATCAAAGAATGGGAACCATTTGGACTAGTGTAATATGAATGTTGGAGACGAAGAAAAATAATGTTATTTATCTCCATTTTAGAGTCACATAAATTTCTTCCTGTACAAAAACTAGTAAAGAAAGGCTTAAATATAAAGAAACTGAAGGAAAAATAGAATTAAACAAGTGATGAAATAGATTATATAAAAGAGAAAAACATGAGGTGATTTATCGAGGCAACGTAATTCGCAAAAAATTCAATATGAGAGCAAAAATAACTAATAACAGAAAAACAAAAAGTAATACACAGATAAAAACAAATATTTATCAGTGAACAAACAGAAAGTAAAGGTTTAGTATTATGTGGAAGGAACAAATAGCAAAGAATTTATATGAACGTAAATAATTAAGAAAAGTAAACAAGTATAAAAAAATCATTATATACAGAATTCAATAGCACAGGAAGTAACAACAAAATTACTTTCGGAATGAATGGTCTAGTATTAAAACAGGTTATATGTTTCCAATTTCTATGCCATCCTGTTTACCGTAAATTCAACGAAAAAGAAATACTAATCTATCTTTAGTAATAAAAATAATTGAGATAGAAATACAGACTGACCGAGATCTATTTAATTCATTTTTAGTAATCTAATAACAATTATTATAATTTTTATTAATATTACGTTTATTTTTATCATTAGCCAATCATAGACTATTACGAAGAGAATCAGAATCGTGATTAATACAGGTTTTATTGAAAACAAATATTAAGAACAACAAGTAAGTAACTGCGTACGACTTATTTTACAGGAACTCCTTAAAACCACTCGTGTATTAAATTTCAAGATAACTTTCTGTTTACGGAGGGCCATTATTTCAGCCTGAATCTTAGTCAGTGGAAACATTTTTAAGCAAAGAATATTTTAACCCTTACAAAGAATGACTGGGAGAGTTGAAAGCCCTTTCGGCTTTGGTAATATATCTCAAGTTTTACTTGACCCCTGGAGGTAGGGCGAAACTTTACGAACTCTCGGAAATTTATGACCTTAGCTAGAGGAAATTAAATGCTTTCATCTCAAATATAATGAATTGTATATTACCTAATTAATGACAAATGATCAAAGGTAGATTTACCGACAAACAAGTATGAACTCTATAAACATACATGCTATATATATATATATATATATATATATATGCATATATATATATATATATATATATATATATATATAGCTATTATATATATATATATGCTATACATATCATATATATATATCTATATATATATATATATATGTATATATATATATATATATGTATATATATATATATATATATATGCTTCTCTTCAACGGAATTTGGGTATTTGGAAAATGTCAGTTCATATTCATGAAGAATGAAAATGATATCAAACAAACACATCTTAATCTTAGGTCAATAAACCTTTCACTGGTTCAAGTCCACACAGAATTGTGGTATACATTAATGCGTAACTCTTTCTCCTATATGTTTCAATACACATATCCTCTGAAAATCCTTGCAGTAGATATCACTGACAAAAATAGAGCGAATAACAGCTGTTTAGGTTTACAAAGTATTCAATGGATGCAAGTGTCTTGGAGTCAAAAATATTTTTT
>NC_090768.1:3220466-3255466 GCF_036898095.1 Palaemon carinicauda
TGTGTGTGTGTATATATATATATATATATATATATATATATATATATATATATATATATATATATCATCACCATTATCATCATCAGTCGTAATTAGTCCACTGTATGACAAAGGTCTCAGACATGTCCCTCCACTCCCGGCTGTTTAAGATCTTTTTATGCCAGTTTGTACCCGCAAACTTTCTTAGTTCGTCAACCCATCGTCTCCTCTCCCATCCTCTGCTTCTTTTGCAATCTCTAGGGGCCCATTCTGTTATTCTTGATGTCTATGTATCGTCTGTCATTCTTATTATATGTCCTGCTCATGTCCATTTCTTTATCTTACGTGTTGTTAGAATATCCTCTACTTTAGTTTGCTCTCGTATCCGTGTCGCTCTATTTCTGTCTCTTAGTGTTAATCCCAGCATCATTCTATATATATATATATATATATATATATATATATATATATATATATATATATATTTATATATATGCTTATATATATGTGTGTGTGTTTGTGTGTGTGTGTACATATTTAAATGTGTCTGTGTATGTAGATAGATAAATAGATACACATAAACTAAGAGATAGAACCCGCAGAAAAGATTAACGCTGGGAGATTGGAAAGGGGCAGTCAGTTCCAGCGGCCGCAGCCTCTGGCAGCAGTATCAGGGAATCTGTTGGTGGTAACGGACGCGTGTGCGGGTGACAAAGAGGTGGCTCGGGAGTCTGGACCAGGGCCCTTAGTTGCGCTGGTGTTGGCTGGAAGTGTGGACCTACGACGTGCACTCCATGGCACTATGCTTTTGTGAGACATCGGCCACTGGCTTGTAACTGGTTTCTTCAATGAGCCGGGGTTTTTAGTTTTGTGATTAGTAATGAAACGTTGCTAAATAGCGTTTGGTGAATGTTTGCGAAGAATAGGACTTATGACCAATGGTGTAACTAAGGTGATATTCTGCATAGATGGTGTAAGATGAAAACAGTTTTGGCAGACACGCATTGAACATTTGGTTTCAAATTTGTCTGGAACATAAGATAGTAATGATTGCAGAATGTGATACTTTCAGTTAATGAATGTGTGTAGATTATTTGTTTGAGAACAGTTCGAACATTTTTATGCTTGCATTAGCTTGTTGATTTCAGTGCTAGGAATCACTAAATTATAACTGATTTCTATTTTGTAAAATATTGTTGATAATGAAATAACTTAAAAATATTCTCTCTCTCTCTCTCTCTCTCTCTCTCTCTCTCTCTCTCTCTCTCTCTCATAGAATAGATATGGGATTATCACGGTAGCTGTTGAACTCTTTCAATGAATGCAGTCAGGGAGCGAGCGATTCATATTGCATTGTAGTGATTGCTTGAAAAGGTTAGTTTAATCTCCGACCTGCCTATTGTTGCATCATTGTAATAAGGAAACTTTTGATAATTATAAAGAAAAAATTATAGTCGGACCGGCATTAGAAACTCTTGAGAAAAATTAGCGTTCTTATTGCAAAATCAATGAATTAACTGTAATTGTTTAATTAATCTTATTAACGACGCATGCGTTTGATAATTCAGGTAAAATACAGATTTTTTTTTATGTAAAGTTTAGATAACACTATTTAATGGAAACTATATAATAAACAAACGAATATTTGTCTATGATGAAAGTTTCTGCATAAACTGATGTTTATTTTTTCTTATGTAGTATTATTGAAACATCACCGAAACGTGGATTCTCATTAGGCCACACAGGAAGCGATTCAAGCAACGTCAGAATGCTCTGCCAGTTTAAAGAGAAGGCAAAACATTCTTTAGAGAAATGTGTGCGGGTGAAAGCTTGGGCATTCTATTGTGCAGGAAATAACAAAGAGAAAGGAGTATTTTATTGAGCTGCCACCGAGAACTTTGTACGCCAAAGAATAGAGAAAATCTTCGAACATTTTCTCAGGAAGTGGCAGAAAGTTTTCCTTAAATTCTTCACAAACCTTATCCTACTATGTCCATCTTTTTTTTCCGTTATTTCTTCTTAATATGAAATTGGCTTAGTCACTTTGTCTAAAACTTTTTATTTTTTTTTATTTATTTATTTTTTTTTTTTTGGTGGGGGGTTTATGGAACTTGATTGTAAAGACAATGCTCTCAACTCTGTTTTTATTATAGAGGACTCTGAGATTTATTCGCTGGGCAAAGGGTCCATTGCTGCGAGGACAGACAAGAGAACCGTGGATGAAAACAAATTGTGGTTTGGCTGGGAGGATGCAGAAAGGAATCCTGTGAAAGGGCAGAGGGGAAAAAATCTACCGAGGGAAACCAGAACTGTGCATCGCTATGACTTAGGAGGAAGGGGCGGGGAAGGAGATTGAATCCAAACATAAGAACGGCCTGATAAAAGAATTGAACTATTGTTGAAATATCCTATGCGAAGTAATTCACAAAAAAAAGAAAAAAAAAAGATAATCCTTAAAATCACTCACTAGAAGATATACGGAGGCTGAAAGGGCTGTCAGGAAACTTACATCACTGGCAAATGGGACTGGGTGGTAACAATCCTAGGGATTACAGTCAAGTCGTGAGGGGCAAGCAGCGATTGAGGTCGATATTCGAGAGAGAGAGTGACGTACGGCAGGAAGAGCAGGCGAACGAAAAGGGACGTTCGTAAAGAACGAAATTAATGACACACGAAGGGTAAGGGTGAGGCTAATGGCACTGCAAAACGATGATGCAGAAACCGAAAGCAATGCTCAAGATGTCAATGGGAGGGAGATATTGCAAAAAAAAGTGGAAGAGAGATGCGAAAATCAAGACGCGAAGAGGGAAAGTCGAAAAAACCGGGGTGATGAAGCCAAAAGTTTGGTTTGTTACGGAGAATTTAATGAGCAATTAAAATACTGTTAATGATGCTTTTAATTCAGATTCTTTAAAGTATGTTATACATGAAGATTGTGTTAACCTTTTATTTCTTTATCCTCAACGATCCCTTGAACAGGTCAGTGGATAATAATGACTGACTTCATTTTGTTAGAAAAACGGAATATCAAGAGACAAAAATGGATGAAAAGTATGTTCATGGTAACCATCTAAAACTATACGGTCTTTACTACGAAATACACAAGATCTACGATTTACTTATTAAAATGAAAATAAAACTAAAATCAAGTGAGATACACGGTGGTGTATCAAAAACTGATAATTATTGCCATATATTTATAGACAAGGTTGAAAATTCTAATCAGGTTTCTGTGCTGAAATTTTGTAAGATCAATAAATCCGAGAATGAAGAACCGTCTAGTTCGGAAGTAGATTGTCACGAAAAAAGTGGCTATGATGGAAAATGTGATATTATTACAAATGGGCCATTTATGTCAGAATATTTTAAAGTTGGAAGGGTAAGGATTCTCACTGAGAGGGATTCGGCTGGAGAGGAGAACCGCTTACAGTGGGCTCCTTTGGGAATGAATAGGCCTAATATAGTAACTCACGCTAGAGCAAATTTAGCTACTAATATGAAGGCGTGTGAAGATGTGTATGTATATGATATAGTTCATGATAATTTTCTGGTGACTGGAACAATACCGAAAGGATATTTAGAATTAGACTATGGATTCCGTGAAACTATATTAACTGAAAATGAAAATTCCAAAGAACAATCAGTGTTAACGTGTCCCATGTTAAGATCGCGTGAAACGAACTTTACAACTACCATCATTTCAAGTTTTGCCAAAGAACTTCCAGTAGCAGACGTAGGGGAGGAAAAGGTTGTCGTCCTCGAAGGAAAGTCTGGTGGTGGATGTCTGCTCTCCATAGGCTTGCCAGAAGGAAGTAAAGGGAGAGCTCTGTGTTGCACAGACTTAGAGGGTTGCTTGATGCCTCCTTCCCTCCACAGTGCAAACAACGAAAAATTGCCTTACAAGAAAGGTCTCCACGGTCCAAGCCAAGGATGGGGACTGTCCTTAGCCCTGATGGTGTTGATGCTGCTGATGCCTCAGGCCTTAGCCCTGCCTGCTGTTATACGTATAGGTAAGTGATTTTCTGTTTGAATTGCTTTAGCTAATTGTAATACCAGTGGAACAATCTTGACGACTTCGGATAACTTTCAGAGATTGTGTGATTATTATAGTCGAGGACGTGCACGTTCAGCTAAGTAGGGTGAGAAACATCGACTTTAGTTTATTTTTTACTTCTCTATGAAAAGTTCAGCAGAACCAAAAAAGGGAAACATATAACAAACGCAGATAAACAAAGGTCCAAAAACAGAATGAAACAGTGGAAAGAATCCCCAGCCTTAAGCTTTTTAAAGAAGCTCTTGACTTCTTGGTGAGAGGCAAAAGTCTAAACGCTATAAAAGAAAACTTTTAAGAAATTATTCTTTTTTGAAAACGAGATGGCTCGTTCCCCATTATAGTTTTGTTGTGTATATTTGTATCTCGGTCTTTTGACTAACTTTTTGAGATGTAGTAGATAGATACAAGGCTAGCTTTCTATTTTTCTTTTATTTCAGGACATGTACGACGAGAGAGAGAGAGAGAGAGAGAGAGAGAGAGAATGTGGGGGAGGGTATATATGTGTGCGCCATAAAAGCCACCGGAAAGAAATATTGTTCTAAGAGCCTTTCGTGTTTCTAGTCCTGAATTTATTGAAGATGAAATGGACAATATATCTGATGTTTCAGCAAAATTAGAATATCCGACGCATGCCATCTACTGTGGTCTACAGAAAGCCAAAACTATATTTTCTTCTGTGAAAACCAGATAACGTTTTTCCTATCAGAATGTACTGTTTTTACCTTACACATTTCTCTGATAAAAAAAAAAAAGTTTTGCCTAACAGAATGAACTGGTTTTGGCTTAAAAATTTCTCTGATAAGAAAATGTTTTTCCCAATCAGAATGTACTGGTTTTGCCTTACAATTTTTTTTTCTTTTTTTTTCTGAAAGTATCTCATTTACGTAAAGCGTTTAATATTAGTGTAATTTTTACTTTTCTTCAAAGACTTTGGAAACATTGTGATTAATGATTCTCAAAAAATCTCTTTAGGTTGCATTAACATTTACTGTAAGAATTGCAACTATTCTTTTATTAGACTACTAAAAAAGATGTTTTTACCATAATAGAATAGCGTAAATATATAGTAAGGACACGAAGAAGATCACATGCTTTGTTTTTATATATGAAAAATTCCAAAAACTTACGATCATCGGATAAAAATCTGGAGTATTATTACTCTATTTTAATAATATACGCAAGTATAATACCATAGTCTGGTATAAGTACTCTTGATCCTTTTATTGCTAAATCGAATTTTAGGTTTGTATAATTTTAAGCGTTATATAGGTGATTTGGTTTGTTCTTTCGACTTGAGCTACGTTTCACATTGAAAGTTGGTTTTATTTTCTGGTTATTTTCATTGTTTTCAATATTGTAGTTTAAGACTTGTTGAGAAAACTCGACCGGTCTTAGTACCTCCACTTTTATTAATTTTGCGATATTGAACGTCATACTAAATTTAGTGACGTTATAACAAATATTGGTTTGAATAATTTTCTTTTGCTTAGGTTCATGTATTTAACTCTTGATTTGCAAGGAAAAGAACCGAAATTATTCTAATTGAAATACCATTTCTCATTTTATGCTTTCATAATGTAACGTTCTCAATTATGCTACTTTATTAGGCATAATCATTGCTTACTAACCCACTTTTCCGATTATCTTTTGCGTTGTTTCCTATGGTTCTCGTTTGGAACTTTGCACGAAAGGTTCCCTGTTGGCATCAATTGTCTGATATGGTCGTAAATGAAAGACAGACATTACAAAGGCACTTTTAAGATGTACAGTTGGACACAGGAATTCCTGGTACACCTCTCTCTGAAGAAGTGCACCCAGCCACTCCCTTACTGAGCGGCGAGTTCCTGTCTTAAGCCCCGCCCACCACCTATGCCGTCTTTTCCTACACTACAGGAGTAAAGGGTGTCCTGATTCCAACTGTACGTATTTTTTAGGAACATAAAATTATTTACCTTGTTATTTTTGTAATTGTGTTTACTGTCTTATATTTAATCCATGGATTAAAGCGACACTATGTATTGAAGCTATCGTTTATATCACAGACTATAAAGTAATACTAAGAGCAACAAAGGAATATAAGGAATACGATTGCCTTCACAATATATGCTGTTAGCATTTGTACGGATATCATTTATGTAGACTGCATATCAATCTTTTTATTTAAAAGAAAAAAAAAGACAAAAAGAAGCGTCTAACTGTCATAATACAGTATATATGCAAAAGAGGAAGCTGAAAAAAAAATGCGACAGAAAAGAAACTAAGACACAAGATTAGTAAACCCTAAGAAAACAAGTAGTTTCAGACCTCAAGTTGCAATTTGAATTCACCGCAAACTGTCATGAAAAGCGATTTTTAGAACCGCGCCTGTTTGACCGTGTGCGTGGTTCTGCATTGGTGTTGCCGCCAACATTGGCTACAGAGTCGATGTCGGGTCTCTGGTGTTCGAGAGTTTGTTCTGTGCTCTCTTGATTACTGATGTTTGCACGTGTCCAAGTGTCAGTGTTGATGGCGGCGCCTTTGTTAACGGTATTGGAGCGGACAGGGGAGGATTGGTTTGCCAGCGTTAATTCTTCCTTTCACTACTTGCTGATGATTTTCGAATTTGATTCTTCATTGTGGTATAGATATGGTCAGATGTGTAATTTGTACGTATCTTCTTTCCTTTTTAATTTCTTAAGTGTCCTGATAAGTGATATAAGTAAAAGGAATATTAGGAATGTAGGTAATTGGAATATAAATGAGTTATTTAATTTTATCCTAGCCATAAAAAAGTATATAAGATATATTTAAGTTTTCTTTAGTTCCTATTGAGGGCTCACAATTTTCGCACCAATCCAATGACCGCCTCATTTGGAAACAAGGACGACAGGGATATTGATAATATCAAGATCCGAAAAAGTCTTCTTATTTATAAATTAGCGTCCTTTAAAGGTCTAAAGGTCGATCATGATTGGTAGAGGCAAGGGACAGTGACAATGCCCTAGCAGGACAATGCCCTAGAGACTGACCATATATAACATATGATCAGAACCCATGCCCCGTCTCCATCCAAGCTAGGACCAAGGAGGACCAGGCAATGACTGCTGATGACTCAGCATGTTGACATATAAGATCCTCAAACCAACCCCCATCACAAGGATGGTGAGGTTGCAGACACTGCAAAAAGACTATCGAGATTGCGAGGGTCTCGAACTCCAGTACAATAGATCGCTAGACAGGGAAGTTTTCAGTAGGTTACCACAACCCCAGCATTATATATGCTACGATTTTTTTGGTGACTTAAGACTTCCCAAATGAAAACAAAATGATAGAATATAGCTGCATTGTGAAATGATGAAATAGAAAACGTACTTGATTAATCATTCGTTATTCATTTGAACTCGGTCGTTTTTCTAATGATAATTTGAAATTTTGTAATAGAAGGAAATTAATATCTGTTCATCCGACTCATTTATTTCATGGAAGGTATGAACAAATTTTACGGTGACGGAAAATAATTTTGCAATCATAAATATATTTTATGAATAATTAATACATGGTATATACTAGGTCAAAAACATTTTTATTGAACGCTCAAAGGATAATGTAATTAGAATAATAGGAAGCCCGTAATGCCATACATCCAGTTTATTATATTATTAACCATTTCGAAGCAGGAATATTTATGTTTTATATGATTTGCAGCAATGCTTCATCCCGTTAGATAGGGCAATTTCTTAATCTCTTCTTCAAGTTTACAACTGTCTCGTTTATATTCTATTTATGTAAATAGTAAGTAGAACTTACATATTTGATGCAAATAAAAAATGTTCCCAGATTGTCTTCAGAAACCTAAACAGTGGATGGAAAGAAACAAAAAGAAATTAGAAACGCCACTTGGAATCACAGGTTAGACATTGTATAATTAAAAAAATAGGCCGAATTTTGTGAAATTGTGGAAGAGATTCACATTATTTTAATTGAAAATACAAATCTTATTTACAAGTTAAAAGAAGATATTTAACGGCAAATGACAACCTGTCAAAAAATGTAAACTGCGGAACCCGGGATATATTTCATAAAGAGCCACAGCCAAGTAGAACAACAATAATAGCAACAACAATAAATGGAGCTGTTTCTAATCCTATACAAGACAATGGCCTCAGACATGTCAATTTATACTTGGGGCTTGGCCAGTTCTTATCAACACGCTGGCCAGTGTGGATTGGTGGTGATGGGAGACTAGTCTGGTGGCTCACAGCAAACCAACAATATAGGTGGCCCCGACTAATACGGCTCTGCTGATCATGGCAATATACAAACCCTTTCACCACGTTAAGGTATCCCCACTCAGAAAGGGTTGATACGTACAGATCTATGCATTATTGTTGTAGTAATTTCTAACTTCACGATCGATGCAGAATAAAATATACAATTGTTTTTATTATATTTCTACGCTCCACGTTTGATCATAAGTAAAAAAAACAACGTCAATATTTTTCATGTCTCCTCCCCATTTTCTTCCCAATCTTAACATATTCCAGCTATAATTATCTGTACGGCCATTACTCTCAGCATCCGCCTCCCCATGACACTCTCTTCCGCATTCCCCTCATATTTTATCAAATTTCTTCCCCACACCTCCTGGTCACTGCCATCGCTCAATTCAAGTCTTCCTCTTCAGTGACGATATAAAAAGAAGAAGAAGAGGAGAAAGATGGGCGCATTCCCTATAGCGATAATCATGGGCCGAAAATTCCTTTATAGTCTCTTCCTCCTTTCTCCCATCTCGTCCAGACGTCCTCCTCCAACATTTTGGCGTCACCATCCTTGAAGTTTTGATGCCAGCTTAACAGGAGACAAAAGAAAACCTCTCCTCCTCAAGCCCTTCCCTCCCCCTGCAACCACTTCACAGAGGTACCCTCACCCGAGCCTTCTTTAAAGTCCCGTTTCCGTGTCATCAGTTAAATTTGCTATCAGTAAAAGAGCGACAAAGACTAGCTCAGAGGCCGTAAAGGCGAAGAGGCAATCATCAGCGAAGCCTTGATACCTTCTATGTTCCTGGGAAATAATCCTGTATGGGATGTCTCATAAAAAAAGCGGCTGGCAAGAAATGTGCTATTGTACCCTGCACAGAGAGAGAGAGAGAGAGAGAGAGAGAGAGAGAGAGAGAGAGAGAGAGAGAGAGAGAGAGAGAGGATAGGATAGGATAGGAGGGTAATTGTTATCTTATCGCTCGAAGAAGCAAAGGTTGAGCACATCCAAAGCCTTCCGTTCCTGGTGATTGATGGTCATCTCGCGTCATCTGACCCTCACGCTCTAAAGACGCGTACAGATTGCCATTAACAACCGTTCTGTCACTGGGTTAAAGGATTTTTTTTTTTTTTTGTCACCCCCATTACACTTTTGACATATACTCTCGACATAACGATATGAAACTTGTTTACTATAATTCATTTTCATCTAGTGATGTTATAACTTGATCATATATTTTGGTATTTTCAAGTTGTCTAGATGGGATTTAATTGTGCGAAAAAGGAAGAAAAATTAAAGTATAAGAATTATCGTCACGCGAAACGTCACACGTTTTTATCGTTGCTGCTTTCCATATAAGTTGATATTGAATGAACATGTAATAAAGGAAGACAGAAAAATTATTCATAACGTTCAATACTATATGTCAAATTATGAATTTGTAGGGAAAATCGTCTGCCGATACGGCATCATTCTTTATCTTTTCAGATGTGTTGTACAGTATATGCAGTCACACACACACACACACACACACACATATATATATATATATATATATATATATATATATATATATATATATATATATATATATATATATATATATATATATTATTTATATATTCAACAACAAATGCAATGGTTCTAGTTCACTACAGGACAAAGACATCAGACATGTCAATTGTTCATGTCTGGAATTTGGCCAGTTTTCATTGGTGATTGGTGATGATAGTAGATTTTCGTCTGATCGCTCCCAACAAACCAACCTAGTATTGGTGGCCCTGACCAGTACAGTACAGCTTTTCTGATCATGGCGATACGCAAACCCTTTCACCCCGATAGGGAATCCCCTCTCAGTTGTGATATATACTATATATATATATATATATATATATATATATATATATATATATATATACATATATTATTATATCTATATATATATATATATATATATATATATATATATATATATATATATATACGTGTGTGTGTGTGTCTGTGTGTATGTATATATATGGTGTATATATACAGTCTATATATATGTATGATATATATATGTATATATATATATATATATATATATATATATATATATATATATATATATATATATATATATATCAGGATTCTACGTATAGGCTTATGAACAAAACACCCAAAAGGAGAAATTATATCAATAAAAGACTAAAAAAGCAAGATTAAATGCAAAGCGTCAGAAAAAAAAAATTGATAATAAGAAGTTGTTGGGACGCCTTCGAGAAATGCAACATGTATATTCAGGAGGGAGTAATAAGAATGTCTCGCGTCATTTGCCTTGGAAAGTCTATTGCTGAACTGGGTAATGGAAAGGAATAGATTAACCTCTCTCTCTCTCTCTCTCTCTCTCTCTCTCTCTCTCTCTCTCTCTCTCTCTCTCTCTCTCTCTCTCTCTCGGGGCTTTAATAGCATTGAAGAATATTAAGCAGAATTAATGCATTTTATAGTAGGTAACCAATGAACCTGATGCAGGTATAATGAAAGGATCCATTTTTTAGCTTGTCGTTTAATAATCGAACAATACTTTTACGTTTTGTGCGGGGAAAGCATTTTTATGTACAATAATTTTGTAATGACTATCCGTTGAGGATAATTATTTTTATTATCATTATTATTATTATTATTATATGTTATTATTATTGTTGTTATTATTATTATCATTATTATGATTATTATCATTATTATTAATATTATTATTATTATTATTATTATTATTATTGTTGTTGTTGTTGTTGTTGTTGACAGATTCATGTGAAAAGTATATCTATTGATATGCTAACAAACTTTTGCCTACTCGAAGCCCAATGTAAAAATAATAACCAGACAGAAATGAACAAACATTTGACACACATTGAAACAACATGGTTCTTCGCAAAGGGTCAACATCCATATCACTACCAGGTAAAATGTTCTTCAGTGGAAACCGCAAGGGAATTAAATGACTGTTAGGGTAAATGAGGCATCTTGTGTATCAGACGCACCGAGTCTTGAACCGCGCGACTACAGTAAATACGATATTATTATTATTATTATTATTATTATTATTATTATTATTATTCGCTAAGCTACAACCTTAGTTTGAAAAGCAGGATGCTATAAGCCCAGGGGCTCCAAGAGGGAAAATAGCCCAGTGAGGAAAGGAAACAAGGAAAAATAAAATATTTTAAGAAGAGTAACAACATTAAAATAAATATATATTATATAAACTATATAAACTTTAACAAAACATGAGGAAGAGAAATAAGATAGAATAGTGTGCCCGAGTGTACCCTCAATCAAGAGAACTCTAACCCAAGACAGTGGGAGACCGTGGTACAGAGGCTATGGCACTACCCAAGACTAGAAAACAATGGATTGATATTGGAGTGTCCTCCTAGAAGAGCTGCTTGCCATAGCTAAATAATCTCATCTACCCTTAGAAAGGGGAAAGTGGCCACTGAACAATTACAGTGCAGTAGTTAACCCCTTGGACGAAGAAGAATTGTTTAGTAATCTCAGTGTTGTCAGGTGTATGAGAACAGAGGAGAATATGTAAAGAATAGGCCAGTCTATTCAGTGTATGTGTAAGCAAAGGGAAAATGAACCGTAACCAGAGAGAAAGATCCAATGTAGTACTGTCTGGCCAGTCAAAAGATGCCATAAGTTTTCTTATGGGGTAGAGCAAAGAGGTTTTGTAATATTTGTGTGTTTGAGCGCGTGCTTATCTGCGTGACTTTTAGCATTATAACAGAAATTTTTCCTTTGCCTACATATACGCCGAGTAGTCAGGCCTGTTTTTTCCACATTCTCCTCTCCCCTCCTACATCTGATAACACTGAAATTCCCAAACAATACTTCTTCGCTCAAGGGGATATCTACTGAACAGTAATTGTTCAGTGGCTACTTTCCTCTTGGTAAGGTTAGAAGAGAAACTTTAGCTATGGTAAGTAACTATTCTAGGAGGACGTCCCTCCAAAATCAAACCATTTTTCTCTAGTATTGGGTAATGCCATAACCTCTGTACCATGGTCTTCCACTGTATGGGGTAGAGTTTTCTTGCTTGAGGGTACACTCGGGCACGCTGGTCTATCTTAATTTTGTTCCTCTTGTTTTCTATAATTTTTATAGTTTAAATATTAAGATCTATTTTAATGTTGTTACTGTTCTTAAAATATTTTATATTATTTGTTCATTACTTCTCTTTTAGTTTATTTATTTCCTTGTTTTCATTCTTCACTGGGCTATTTTTTCATGATGGAGCCCTTGGGCTTGTAGCATCTTCCTCTTTCAACTAGGGTTGTAGCTTAGGTAATGATAATATGCAAGGATGTGCAAACATATGTCAGAGTGAATCCATCTGGCTGAAGCAAACTTTTTCTCAGGGTTTGATTTCCAGCCACGATAGTAACTGGAGTGATTACTAGTAGAGGCTATTAGGTGTGATAAACGCTACATGAATTTTTGGAACTAGAGATAACATACAGATTCCATACCAAAATCAAG
Source organism: Palaemon carinicauda (assembly GCF_036898095.1). Taxonomy (NCBI): domain Eukaryota; kingdom Metazoa; phylum Arthropoda; class Malacostraca; order Decapoda; family Palaemonidae; genus Palaemon; species Palaemon carinicauda. The sequence continues at coordinate 3,233,254 of NC_090768.1, forward strand.
AGATAACATTCAGTTTCCATACTAAAATCATATGATAAAATGTAGTTTCCGTACCTAAACTAAGAGATAACATTCAGTTTTCATACCAAAATCAAGAGATAACATTCAGTTTCCATACAAAAACTAAGAGATAACATTAATTTTCCATACCAAGACTAAGAGATAAGATTCAGTTTCCAATCTGAATCTTAGTAAATCCATTATCCCATAATTTTTGTTTTTGTTTAGTCTATTATACCTCAAGCACTATCAAGTTTTTCATTCTGTGTCTGCCATCAGACAAAATATATAAAGCTTTGTTGATTATAAAATACAGTCAGAAAAGTATCTATCATAGCAAGATATTAAATCATAAAATTGTTTTAACCTCTGACATCTTCTTCATAAATCGAGTGTGCTTTCTACTCTGTAATCTGACACTGATATTTACCCACTATTTCTAACCTCATCGTTATCACCTAACTACGCTAATCACACCCGATTGGCCTACAAGAGCAATTAGCTCTCTCTCTTTTTTTCAGCCTAACGAGTCACATGCACTAATCATCTCGAAAAGGCGAGAGCATTTGACCGGATCTCATTTGCCAATATGTCGTAATGAGCGTGAATTTTAAAGGAACACGGATGAATGCCTCCATTTATTTTTTTCATAAAAGATGAATGGGGGAATTTTTATCCTAAAAAAATATTTTGAGGTGAAGTTCTGATATTAAAGATTAGGGAGCCGATGTAATGAGCAATACCGGTCCCGACAAAAGGATCAGTAATTACCAGCGCAGATGAAAAGTGCAAGGAGAAAGAAAGAGAAAAAGCAAAAAAGCGACTCGGTGAAAAGGTGAAAAAAAGATGTGCACATAATACCGAGTCCACTTGTTGCAGTCGCCAGTCTATGTGCCGAAGTGGTTTTTCATTTTTTTTTTTAAACCTTCTTCACAGACAGGTTTGAAATTCAAAAGGAAATGAAGGAGGAAATTCCCTTTCCTGTGTAGGATCGATTCTCACTGTGATGTATTCGGTTGACGCTAGACTAAATCTTCTAACCAGGGTAGGGTTGCGTCCCAGTTTGGAAGAGGAATTTGAAATCTTACTTCCAATTTTGGGTTTCTAGGTTTTCAGTTTTGGGTTTCTAGGTTTTCAGTGGAATGTATATAGTAAGTAGTAGGTTGACCAAGGCACCAGCCTCCCGTTGAGACACTACCACTAGAGAGTTATGGTGTCTTTTGACTGGTCAGACAGTACTACATTGGATCGTTCTCTCTGGTTACGGTTCATTTAATATCTAATGGTAGCCTGATTATATCTCTCATTTTGATAACGGTAGTATGAATGATTTCAATGATTGTTAGCTAAAGCATCTTAAATAAAGGAAAATCTACGCAGGATGAAAATTCACTCTCCACCACTCACAAAAAATCAAATATCCTTCGTAAAATGTTTTTTGTTTATCCATTGTGACTTACTCCTCTCAGTCAGTAATATATTTCGTTTAATTTTGTATTATAACAATGCTGATGAATATAGGAAAGCATGAAGAAGAAAAACTTGTATTTTGCGATTTCAAATCAAGCGCGGAAAATGTCATTGTGAAAGCGGCACATTGCAGTTAAAATAACCAGGTAAACCTTTAACTTCAAACTTTCAATATACACGATAGCATAAATAGATGAATATGAATAGGAGTATATATATATATATATATATAATATATATATATATATATATATATATATATGTATATATATATATATATATATATATATATATATATATATTTATATATATACATATATGTATATATATATATATATATATATATATATGTATATATGTGTATATATATATCTATATACATATACATATATACATATATATGTATATGAGTATATATATATATATATATATATATATATATATATATATTGTAAATGATACTTCGAAAATATATTTGATTATTGAGCGAGTGAGTATTTCATGTGTAACATAACTCCAAAAGAATCTTGAATGAACAAAGCTGAAAACTAACGAATTGATCTTTAATAGTAATTTTATTTAAATAATAATAATAATAATAATATTAATAATAATAATAATAATAATAATAATAATAATAATAATTCACAAAAGCTCCTAATCATTTTGATGTGAAATTAAGAGTTTAAGTGAGAGTCACAAGGAAAAGATTATTTGAATTCTAAATACTCTTAAAATATGTCATTTCAATTGTTCATTTCTTCTCTTGTTTATGTATTTCCTCATATCCTTTCCTCACAGGGCTATTTTTCCCTGTTGAACCCTTGGGCATATAGCATCCTGTTCTTCCACATAGGGTTGTAGCTTAGCTAGTAATGATAATGATAATAATAATAATAATAATAGTAATAATAATAATAATAATAATGAAAATGGATTTTATTGTGAATCGATAATGAAAAAAGAAAATACGAAATTATTTTTGTGATGCTTTGTGTGCTATATAACTTTGGTTGTATGGGTGAAATTTAAGAGAAATCAACTTTAGTAACAGTTAAAGAATATTGAATTGTGAAAAGCTCTTCAGCAAATTGGTTTTAGGCATAACCTGATTTATCCACGTGAATAATGAGTTATCCAGAAAGTGAAATCACATAACTAAAATGTAAGGCTTCAAACAAACCGTAATAGCAAAGAAATAATCTCATATTATCATTGAAATCACAACGGGCATCACAAAAGGGTCGTTTGTCAACATTTAGTATTTGATTGGAGAAAATAGTTAATTAACCATTGGAGTGAGAAAGCAGTCGCTGGAATTTCAAATTTGTTATATAGCACAAAATTAGAGCCCGTTCGGACTTCCCTTTGAACAAAACGTCAATTCAAATAAAAAATAATCTACAGGCAGTAATTTATGGTTAAGGAATTTCATAGGTTTAATTCATCGTTGGAGAGCTAAAACGCGATATCTGTTATAAATACATTTTATTATTATTATTATTATTATTATTACTAGCTAATCTACAACCCTAATTGGAAAAGCAAGATGCTATAAGGTCAAGGGCTCTAACAGGGATAATAGCCCAGTGAGGAAAGGAAATAAGGAAATAAATAAACTACAAGAGAGGAAATGAACAATTAAAACAAAATATTTTAAGAACAGTAACAGCATTAAAATAAATCTTTCATATATAAACTATAGAAACTTTAAAAAAAGAAAAAAGAAAGGAAAGAACAAGTAGATGAGATATAATAGTGTGCCTGAGTATACCCTCAAGCAAGAGAACTCTACCCCAAGATAGCGGAAGACCATGGTACTGAAGCTATGGCATTACCAAAGATTTGAGAACAATGGTTGGATTTTGGAGTGTCCTAGTATGCTGTACTGGAAATTCATCCTAGTTAAATGGAAGAAAAAACTTAGCGGAGTCATCATCATCATCATCATCAGCCGTTACTAGTCCACTGCATAGCAAAGTCCCCCGATATGTCCTTCCATTTGCGTCTGTTTATGTTCTATCTATGCCACTCCACACCCGCAGTGTTTCTTAGTTCGTTAATCCATCGTCTTCTCTTATGTTAGAACATTTAAAGATATTCATACAGCGGCTACATATCATAAGCAAAATGTATCAATATGCAATAAAATATCAATATAAGAATAAAATGTAAAACAAGAATAAGTTCAATCGATTTTACTTCCAATCTCCTACATCATGAAGGCTTTGGCACTGACATGCGCAGTGCAAGATTTTTATCATTAGTCACCAGTTTATAATTTTGCAATTATTTACCCCTCGCTCGTCTATTATTGACCTTCCCGAAGGCACCGCCATCTCTCATTACGTCAGGTCCTTGATCTAATGTTAAATGAAGTCCTACTGATTGAAGCAATGCCATTCGAATATAATGAAACAAATTGGAACCGTTTGGTTATTCCCTTCTGATTTTCAAGTCCGGTGTAGAATTTCGAATCATCTTTTCTAATTTATTGTTATCAAAAATAGATGATCATGCTAATATAACACAACCATTGGCTGAAATAGATAAATGTAAGTACTCTTGTAATACTTAGAAATATTCAAGAGACGTTAGTAAGTGTGGCATGCGTATACAAAAGGGAATTTTATGCATAATTTAGTATTGTGGATCATTATAGATGGAAAAATATCGATGATATAAAAAGACCGAAAGACGTTATAAATAGTGAATTTTATTTCTACAAACTGTGATTGTGTACCTCTAAATTACAGCGTTAGTAACTAGAAGACTATCAATAAAATAAAAAAACATGAATGAATGATTATCAATAAAAATGTAAAATAGCGGAAATGTAAAAGATATTTCCCAACCAAGAGTCGGGCGAAGCCCAAGAAACGAGGTAATGAGAAAGGAAGGAAAAATCTGGACAAAGCCATATTAGGAGTGTCATAGGAAAGGATGGGGTGTTTAGTCAATAGGGAAATGGTGAATTGTATTTGATGGCTTGAAAGGGGAGAATGTATCAAAGGACAAAATTGGAGATTTTGGCCAATGCAAGGATATATCAATGAATATATCAGTGGAACAAATGACAACCAGTGTATGTGGAATGGAGAAGCAGCTAATCAGTCCCATTAATCTGTCACAGGTCAATAATTCAGGGAGATAATGCAGAGTGGAGAAGGACTGGCGTTCTTATCAGTTGTTGCGAATGTGAGATTGGGTTGAAAAGAGAAGGATCTCAAAACACAAACAAATAAAGTTACTTCAAGAAGGAAAATTTCAGATTTACTTAAAAGTACATTTTTTATGGGGGGATGGAACGGAGTTATATTTTCAGTTGCAAATGCAGGGTAAAAGAAAGAAATGGAAAGGAGGAAAAGACAAGGATTTCAAAACCATAATAAAAATCAACTCAAGAAGGAAAAATTGAGAATTATTTCAAAATACAGGAAAAAAGTAAAAATGTAACTAATGAAAAGAGGTAGGTATGACAGAATATATGCATAACTAGAATAACCTTGGTTTAGAGTTTTCTTGCTTGAGGGTACACTTAGATACATTATTCTATTGTTTCTTTATTTCCTTCCTCACTGGAATATTTTCCCCGTTGGAGCCCTTGGGCTTATAGCATATTGCTTTTTCAACTATGGTTGTAGCTTAGCTAGTAATAATAACAATAGAAACATTCAAAATAATACGTTCATTTGCAAAATGATGTCACATGCGTTGAGAGGTTAACGACAAAATAGTAAAATGAATGGTCTTCACCGGAGAAAAGCAACATAAAGGGAAAGTCTAATAGAATCAGTGTTGAATTATATTTACCTTTTATTTAATGGACAGTAAAGGGAGAACATAAGAATGAAGTCATAAATCTAGGTTAGAAACGCTCGCTCTCTTCATGATATGAGAAAGAACAGGTCAAAACATTAAACAAAGGCTAGAGAGTGGAGATACCTTAACATTGTGAAAGGATTTGTGTATCGATATGATCTGCAAAGCTGTAATACTCAGGGACACCCATATTGAATTGGTTTGCTGTGAGCTATCAAACAAAAGTCACCCACCATCACCAATCCACAGTTGGCCAAACCCCGGACTTGATTAAGGACATGTCTGAGGTCTTTGTCCTGTAGTGGATTAGAAACGGCAACATTTTTTGTTGTGCGTAAATTACGGTTTATAGATGTTAACAAAACCAGTTATGGGAAATAGTTACCCAAACTGAATTTTAGTATATCCAGAAAAATTCTAATTATGTTGAAATATTCTGTAACGGAAGTCTTCGGAATTATATTAACATTAGTAAAGGTATTATAGGGAAGGAAATACACAATATTCGCAGATTTCTGTAGAAAAGAACAATGAATTCAAATGAAATCAAATAAATATGTAAATGAGATGTCTGAACTGGAGAGCAACATCAAAATGATGTAAAAAGTGGAAAGCCTTGGGATGGCATCAAGTTAGAATTATTCATGGAAAGGAAACTCATCAATCAGAACTAACCATAGACGGGAGAGGAAACATTGCATCAATGGATCAAAATTTCTATCTTTTAAAGAATTAGGAACAAATGAGAATTTAGTAAGCATCAGAAGAATTGGGAAAAGGGATTAAAAAGAAGGTAAATGCAAGGGATATTACTTTGAGCAAAGGAAAATTGAACAGGTGGCTCTTAGACGGATATAAAGAAACCTAAATCTGATAATTTCATTTTAAAATAGTAAGTTTTTATTTTTTTTTTTTTTTTTTTTTTAAGCCGCTCATGAATGGCAGAGGCTAGGGACAGATAGATGTAGTTATAGTTTACATGCGTTGGGAAACATATGGTATGTAGTTAAAGCAACATACTATAAATCCACGTTTGGTGAAATAACAATCTATACAAATATGGAATCAAGCACCGTAGTATCCATTGCTACAACGTAGTCACTGCATTGGATCGCAAAGAGGAAGCAAAGCTTCAGAGAACAGAGATGAGAATGCTGAGGAGGATAATGTGAATATCACTGATTGAAAGATTGGAAAATGATGAAATAAGAAGAATGGCAGGCGTAATAAAGATTACAAAGGTGATGATAGAATCACGACTGAGATGGTGTGGTCACATGCGGATGGATGGTGGGGAGGGAGTGAGGAGGGTTTGGGAGGAACCTGTAAGGGGAGAAGATTGAGAGGGAGGCAGAGAATTACATGGCAAGATAAGGTGAAGGATGATATGGAGAGAAGACCTTTGGTGGAAGAGGATGGCTTTTGATAGAAAGCATTGTAGAGGGCACAACCGACCCCATAATGTATAGATATCGTTATGAAAGAAGAAGAAAAAGAGGAAGTCGCTGCAATCACCTGGTGTGATATGAGAGAATTCGATGACGAAATGCAGGAGTACTGAATTCGTCAAGCAAATGGGATGCGAGCCGTTATTACCTACGTGATGGAAGTTGGAAAGGGGAAGTAGATTACGTTAGATTAACCCAGAGATATTTACATTTTAGGCTTCATAAACTTTTGTTCATTCTTTCTAGAGGTATTATGATTATTATTATGATTATTATTATTATTATGATTATTATTATTATTATTATTATTATTATTACTATTATTATTATTATTATTATTATTATTATTATTATTATTCTCTAAAACCCTAGTTGGAAAAGTAGGATGATATAAACCCAAGAGCTCCAACAAGGAAAAAGAGCCGAGTGAGGAAAGGAAATATAGAAATAAATAAACTACAAGAGAAGCAATGAACAATGAATATAAAATGTTTTAATAACAGTAACAATATTAAAAGATCGTTCATATATAAATTATAAAGAGAGACTTATGTCAGCCTGTTCAACATGAAAACATTCGCTGCAAGCTTGAACTTCTGAAGTTCCTGCCAACATAAACTTTTACTTATGCACGCAAATACACACACACCCGCAAATGCGTGAAGTAAAAACATCTTACTTACATATTTAGCCGAGGTAATTAAAGGCCCAGAAGTCTTAGAAAACACAAAAGAATTTTTCTTCAAGAGTATTAGGGAAGGGTGGCGTAAATCCTCTTAGTAAGGTACATTATTGAAGACCTTCAATATTTCATATTTATTATGAACACTCTAATGATGACTGATGGGATGGATGTAAATGGTTTATTATTATCATTATTTACTTGATGTATAATTATTATTAACATTATATGTACCTATATTTCTAATACACATTTATCATATATATTGTGTTAGAGCTAGAGTGGATATGAATGTGTTGAGGTGGTTTGGCCATGTTGAGAGAATGGAAAATGGCTGTCTGCTAAAGAAGGTGATGAATGCAAGAGTTGATGGGAGAAGTACAAGAGGAAGGCCAAGGTTTGGGTGGATGGATGGAGTGAAGAAAGCTCTGGGTGATAGGAGGATAGATGTGAGAGAGGCAAGAGAGCGTGCTAGAAATGGGAATGAATGGCGAGCGATTGAGACGCAGTTCCGGTAGGCCCTGCTGCTTCCTCCGGTGGCTTAGATGACCGCGGAGGTAGCAGCAGTAGGGGATTCAGCATTATGAAGCTTCATCTGTGGTGGATAACGGGGGAGGGTGGGCTGTGGCACCCTAGCAGTACCAACTGAACTCGGTTGAGTCCCTTGTCAGGCTGGGAGGAACGTAGAGAGTAGAGGTCCCCTTTTTGTTTTGTTCCATTTGTTGATGTCAGCTACCCCCCAAAATTGGGGGAAGTTCCTTGGTATATGTAAGTATTGTGTTAGGAATACATGAATGCAAGTATTCATGTTCATAGGAGCTAGGGAATATTATGTTGAAATGTTTTGTTTTTTGTTTTTTGTGTTTTGTTTATGTTGAGTATTTTCACTTATTATATGGCTTATGAACTTACGAAAGTGATCTGGCGAATACCTTCAATAATTATGTTTAACTATAATGAGGCTGAATTCAGTACAGTTTTAACTTGAACGAAGTTAATCCAAAATCTCTCTGAGAAAGAAGTAAAGCAGAGAGAAGAAATCATATAAAAATGGTTTCACGTGATAGAAAAAAAAAATAATTTGCAATAGTTCAGGAGTCGAATAAAGGATTTATTATGTTTTAGAAAGATACAAAAGAGGAATATATGAGTAATACAACAGTGAATAAAATTGCAAATGAGTGGGAAGTGAGTGGGAAGGGATAAATACCGAATAACATGCAAGAATGAGCAAAGAAGAATAAAATGAGATTTCCCGTTCAATTTCCGACTACTGGATATAAGCTGAAGTTTGCTTCAGATAGCAATTAAGAAATACATTAACATGTTCAATAACTCCAAAATACGAGTAATAATGGATAACACCACTTTATTTACTTTTGATGAATAACGCTGTTGCTTCAAGACTTAATAGCATCACTGTGCAATATGGTTTTATTCTGGTATTATTTTCTACGCAGAGAGAGAGAGAGAGAGAGAGAGAGAGAGAGAGAGAGAGAGAGAGAGAGAGAGAGAGAGAGAGAGAGAGAGAGAGGAGGGGATTAATGCATATATTGGGAACAGGTACGATGAATGAATAAGAATTAGCAAACGGAATGAAGACAGAACGATAGAGGGTCGTAGAGAAAAATATGTGTGCGTGTGTTTGTGTGTGTGAGAGAGAGAGAGAGAGAGAGAGAGAGAGAGAGAGAGAGAGAGAGAGAGAGAGAGAGAGAGAGAGAGAGAGAAATCATGCGAGATAAATGGAAGAGAATTAGTATGAAGAAATGAGGCAGAGAGAGAGAGAGAGAGAGAGAGAGAGAGAGAGAGAGAGAGAGAGAGAGAGAGAGAGAGAGAGAGAGAGAGAGAAATCATGCGAGATAAATGGAAGAGAATTAGTATGAAGAAATGAGGCAGAGAGAGAGAGAGAGAGAGAGAGAGAGAGAGAGAGAGAGAGAGAGAGAGAGAGAGAGAGAGAGAGAGAGAATGAATGGGTAAACAAGGATTATTACAAGAAAACTCCAATCTATTTTCACGATATTTATTGAAAATATTTCATTGCTTGATTCTTTTATCTGTGAATCTGAAAGCAGTTATGGGTCATTTACAAGACGGAAAGAAACTTCCAAACTGATCCATATTTCAAATTCTCTATCGAATACGTTCGTTTTTGCAATGTTGCAAGAGAGGCAGCTATGAATTAAAGAGGTAATAAGCGAAAGCAAATGAAAATTTCAGTTATAGATCATATGCCACGAAGGAATTTTTCAATATAGTGACTTGTAGAGAACTAGAAAGAATTTCGCTCGGGTAATTTTGCAAGAAATGTAGCGCGAACTTTACGCATCGATCGGTTTCTTTACTGGCAGAATTCAGGAAGCACCTAACTTTGCAAGCGATGCGTCATCCCAGTGGACTAGAAAAAAAAAGCCTTTGCAATTACTTGCGCAAATATAACGCTACCGGATATAATGGGCGATAAACATACCTTTTCCTCTGGATGGCGTTGTTGTTGTTGATTACACTTTCAGTTATTATCGTTGTTTATGTCACTTCTTTGTTTTAATGTTGACAGAAGAGTGTGATGATAGGTAAAGAAAGTGGTTATTATTGCAAAATGTACACGGAAATGTTTGACGGCAAACCTTAAATGAATAGTGACAAAATATTCAATTTTCATTTATGTTAGCTGTTTCTAGCTATAAGCATAAGGTAAGAGTAATTTTTTTCCTGGATTATTTCACTATCTTACACATAGATATGTAACAGACTTCCCTTGTAATATTTACAGGTAACTGCATTCAAGTAAGTTGGTTCTCTATCTACTTGTGTATCTATTTCTCCATGCATCTAATCATCCACATTTTCATCCTTTATTTATTAATTTACATAGCTAATAAATCTCCCAATATCTCTCACTACCATAGGAATTTTATCTTATAAAAGTATATGTTATGTACAGTTGGGCACAAGAATTCCTGGTACACCTCGCTCTGAAGAAGTGTACCCAGCCACACGTTTACTACGCTGCCTGTTTGGTTATTCGTCGCGAAGCAAGGGTGTGCCAGGGTGTACTTCTTCGGAGAGAAGTGTACTGTATTTTTCCATGGTAAGCAATGTTCATCTATATGCTGTCTATCATTCTGGCCATTCCATATTATACTTTGGGAAATAAATTGTATTAGTAATGTGTTTGTTTGGTTTCGTGTAATGTTAATGAGGCATTTACTTCGGATTGAATATGCAATTTTATTTCATTTCGACGTTTCCAAAATTTGATAAGTTATAATCGATACTCTGTTAGGCAATCTCTATTCTAAATTTTAATGCCATAAAACTACAAAACATATCGTGCATTCTTCATTTATTTCATAAATTTATGGTCTTGTTTATCCATTAATTATTTTAGGCAAATAATCATATATACTGAGATTTAATCCTATTTGCCACATATAAAAGTGAAGTACCCAAAGCGATTCGATTACTAGTGATGACAGGAAAGTAAAATCAGTAAAATAAAAGTTAAGAAGAAAGTTGGGTATCAAAATAAGTCAGCTTGAAAAAAAAAATGTATTCCAATATTTAAGTGGAGAGGAGTCGCGACCATCATGACCGAGAAAGCCATACAATTTCTTACAGTACATTCCTATTGTACATCTTCAGAGATCCAGTCGCTATTCATTTGGCTTTGGTCTTACAGAGCATGGGAGCAATTCTGAGAAGTTTCTGATCAGATTATACATCAAGTAATAAGTAATAGTTACAGAGTGTTTCAAATTATTGGAGCTAATATGTACAGTATGTCTACTGTATGTTCAAGAGCTTTCAAATATTCAGCTTCAAGACTATACAAAAGCTCTCACTAGATATAAAAAAGACTGAATATATTAAGGCTTTCAAGAAGAATATGAAGACGTTCCTGTTCTTTTAAGTGTTTTGATAGTGTGAATTTTAAAATAAACACGAAATACGCTGTGAGATAAGCGAAATACTTAAAGAGTGTAGGTCCTGCAGGGCGTAGGATTCCCCTGTGTGATAGGACCAGTAAAGCAGTCCTTGAAGTAAAGTAATTCATAGGTGGTGTAGTTTCATACCGACACCTACATCTGAATAACCTCTTATCGTTGAAGTATGAGCAAACTTTATACAAATCCGTTGTACATACGTTGCAGTACTCGTAATGGTTACAGATATTCAAAGATATCCAAAATTTCTTGTATCCAGCACTTGAAAGACCGCATCACGTAAATTTTCCTGTATCGACAGAGGTGATAGTGTCCGAGCCAAATGTTTCAGGTAATTTGTTTTACCGTTACTACTACTACTACTACTACTACTACTACTACTACTACTACTACTAGCAGCTAAGCTACAACCCTAGTTGAGTTGGAAAAGCAGGATGTTATAAGTCCAAGGGTTCCAACAAGGAAACATAGTCCAGTGAGGAAAGGAAATAAAATAACTAAAAGAGAAGTAATGAACAAATTAAAATAAAACATTTTAAGAAAAGTAACAACATTATACTAAAACTTTTATTTGTAAACTATAAAAACTTAAAAAACCAAGAGGAAGAGAAATAAGATGGAATAGTGTGCCCAAGTGTACCCTCAAGCAAGAGAACTCTAGCCTAAGACAGTGGAAGACAATGGTATATATGCTATGGCACTACCCAAGACTGTTGAACAAAGGTTTGATTTTGGAGCATCCTTCTCATAGAAGAGCTGTTTGCCATAGCTAAAGAGTCTTTTACCCTTGCCAAGAGGAAAGTAGCCACTGAACAATTACAGTGAGGTAGTTAATCCCTTGAACGAAGAAGAATTGATTGGTAATCTGTGTTGTCAGATGTATGAAAAGTGAGGAGAATCTGGAAACAATAGGCCAGATTATTCGGTATATGTGAAGGCAAAGGAAAATTATCCGTAACCAGAGAGAGGGATCTGGGCTGTCAAAGGTTATCTCAACAGGTGGCTGGTGCCCTGGCCAACCTACTACCTACTAATATTATTATTCTTCTAAGTTGATGTCATCTATATTCGTGGGGACTTTCTTCCAAGTTAATTTGCTTGAAGTAGCGGTTTCCTTCTTTCAGCTAGGTTTTTTAGAATAACATTTTCAGTCAAATAATTAGAGTTGTAGTGGCCTTTGTGGTAACGTCCCTGACTGGTGATCGCCCGACTGGGGTTCGAGTACCGCTTAAACTATAGTCAATTCTTTCTAGTTTGGCAGATTTGCACCGACTCGCAGGGGTGCCCTTTTAGCTCGGAAAAGTTTCCTGATCACTGATTGCTTGGGCAAGATAAGTCTGACTAATCAGAGAGCAGGAAAATTTTCCAAGCTAAAAGGGCACCGCTGCGAGTAGGTGCAAACACGCCTCATTAAAATATATTGACTATAGTTAGTTCTTTTGGTCGCTACAACCTCATTATCCTTGTGAGCTAAGGATTTGGGGTCTTGGGGAGCCTATAGGTTTATCTTCCGAGTCCCCAGCAGCCATTGCCTGGCCCTTCTTGGTCCTAGCATGTGTGGAAAGGGGGCTTGGGTGCTGATCATATGTATATTTGGTCCGTCTCTACGGCATTATCCTGCTTGATAGGGCATTGTCACTGTCCCTTGCCTCTGCCATTCATGAGTGACCTTTAAACATTAATCTTACAACCTTATTTACCATTTACTCTTCACACACATACACACACACACACACCCATATACACACACATATGCAGTATATATATATATATATATATATATATATATATATATATATATATATATATATATAGTCCTATACATGTATATATACAGTATATATAGGCATACATATGTATATATACATATATAGGCCTATATATACTTTATATATACAGATATAGGTCTATAAATAGTATATACAGTATATAGGCCTATATATACATGTACAACATATATATATATATATATATATATATATATATATATATATATATATATATATGTGTGTGTGTGTATGTGTGTGTGTGTGTGTGTGTGAGTGTGCATTATTTTGTTTCTTATCACAATATTTACAAATCATTTCAACGTATAAGCTGTAAGCACATTTTCCTGCTTCCCACAAGAGGGGAAAGTGTGCTCGTCATTGACCTCTGGAAAAAAAGGTACATCTGATATTAAAGAAGCATTTCCCTTCACCAATAGGGCTCTTCGGTCTCAATACACTATATACTGTATATATATTCCAAACCATTGACACTTATTAAACAGCAATGTCGAAGTCTTCCTTTTTCTTCCACTGCATTAAGCCACCAATACATAGACTAACTTGACATATGGGCGCCGTTTGGCAGACGATGATGCTCGTCTATCATTTAGGATGCATTTCCCTCCCAACGGAGTTCACAACACTCCTCTTGTGAGATACGGTACGACCCCAAGCCAATGGCTATTCCTAAAGTAGCGGTTGTATAGAAGTCCGTTTTTAATTGATTAACCGTGATTCACATGAAATGAAAGTAGCATGGCCTGTTCTGTAGTTTTCTCTATAAAAAATAGGTAGCCTACTAAAGGACACGGTCATTCCCAAAAGGGGGAAATAATAATAATAATAATAATAATAATAATAATAATAATAATAATAATACGTTCAAACAACCGGACCAACAATGCATGAAAATTGCCAGAGATAATTTTTTTTTTTAAAACTTAGCGCGCTTGCCCGATAGTTACGGGTTTTGCCACATGGGCGCCACCTGTTTATTTGCATACTTGTGTGTATAAAGTCCTGTCCTGTGTGGTAACATTACGCGAAAGCATTTAACAAGACAGCTGTCTAACTCGTAATTAGTGACCGAAGATAGTGTTGTAGTCGTGCGAAGTATATCTTCTCAGCTACACAAGAAAGTAAGTGAAAACATGATTTTTTTTTTATAATATTCTTAGGGACGTTAAGTTTAATCCTGGCCTAAGGCAGGGTAAATGACGGTATGTGGTTGATGCTTGCATTCAAATCTCAGGGGTTTTTGTATTCCGGAAACTTGATTTCCTTGAACCATAACTAATCCTGGAAAAGTACGGAAACATTTATGCCCGTGCAATTTTGAATTAGTCTATCGTAGGTTAATTGAATTCTTTGAAGACCAGGCGACTCATCTTAGCATAAGGTTGGCGGCGTATCTTTCATAAACAATTTATGTGGACGATATCAAGATATCCCTCGTGATTCACGGTAATCTATTCTTCGATAACTTAAATTGTCGTTCAAAATGCTGCTCGTGATATGTGAGGCAGACTCCTTAGGTGATTGTGCTTTGTGAGGTTAGTTTAGATAGGGCATTCCTAAACATAGTCGATGCTACGATTTTCTCTACCGCAAGTTAATGTTTTTGAACTCAGTATTTTTATTGTATTTAGCAGTGCACTGTTATTACTCTATATTACGCTGTAATGAGGACTTTATATAAATACACAGTTCCAGGTTCCTTGTTGCTCTGTCCACAACACTGATTGTGGGCTCAGTTGCATGAATGTTAGGCCTAACGTACATCAGTTTGCCTGATCAAGCGTAAGCTACACTTTATACTATAGTTAAGAAGGGATTGTATCAAACTTTCACACATAGCCTACGTCTAGCCATTTGTAATCTATAAAAGAATTTTCTTTAGAATGAAACTAATTAAAATAAACAAGTACAAATGTAGGTTTGTGGACAGGTGCCAATAAATAAGACGAATTTCAATACCCTTTCCGTGCTACAGCCGACGGCATCCGCCTTTATGCTTTAACTGTTATCAAATCATTGATATGATAGCTTAGAAAGAGTACACTCCACCGTGACCTAATCTGGTTTAGATCACCGTACATTTACTCACAGTATTTCAAAACGCGATGCATCCAAGGTACGATGCATCAATGAGGCAAAACTCATAGTATATGATCGTTGTCCACAGCAAATGTTGTAATGTAGATTAAGATAAATGGACCAGGACCTTAATGGAGAGCTTCACGAAATTTTGACGTAAAATTTTGTTTATGGATTATCGGCCAGGTAAGGAGATGTTGAGAGGTTTCTAAATATGCTGATCAACTTTTATTTCTCTATGAAGTGGTTTTAAGATGAGAGGTGACCTGTCCACAAACATACGTACAGAACTACCCGGTAAAAGATTTATTGTTACGATAAATATAACTAGGAAATATTTCATTCTTCCCGACAGTATTAGGCAAAGTTGTTTAATTTTTTTTAGTGGGACCAGTTTACCCATCCAAACAATAATCCTGTTATCTGAACATGTGAGCTTTGCGGCATCCAGATATATTTTATTTTTACTTATTTTCAACCATTTGTTTTTCATTTGCTTTTTAACTATGTTCTATTTTGTATTAGTTAAATCGTGTATGAAAGATTTCATCTGTGGAGGTTTGTCGTATTAATTAAGTGGGTTTTTGTGGCTCACTATGTGCGAGGGTAATAAAATGGCTCTAAAACTATTGTAAAACAGAATTTAATTTGCGCGGTATTCGTCTGTTATGTGCTTGTACTTTTTACTGTATATTGTAGCGTATTTCTTACTCTATGCATGATAATTTATCATTGGCGAAAGTTAAATTATTTGGTGTGTTGTTGGTGGAACTAACTTACTGATAGGGCACATTATCCGTGCTTCCAATATTGTACTTTATATGAGATTAGGCGTGCTGTTAATGAATCAAGTAACAAGATATAAAAATTATATTTTTTTCGATGGAGATATTCCTTAAACATAAATAGCATAGGCGATATACTAGTGGTTAGTGGTTGGCTTATTATTTAGAGTAAGCCTATCTGAAAAATTAAGAGCTGGAGCTAGATATTTGTCTCTGGCGGGGGCTTCTGAGCTGAAGGTTGAATATATATATATATATATATATATATATATATATATATATATATATATATATATATATATATATATATATTGTGTGTGTGTGTGTGAAAGAGACTGATATATTTTAGGCTATCCTTAGTAGTTTCTTTATTTTGAAACATATGTTAAATAATTTCTTTGCATCAGTTGCACAATATCTAACCTTGATCATAGAATTAATAATTTTAACTTCTGTAGGATTAGGGAGGAAATTGGCTATTAAGGCATTCTTTTTTTTTCCTTTTTTTTGGTTCGTCTTAATAAATTCTGCATAAGGTCCAATCAAATCGGATGAAGATTGTTGTTTTGTAGCTATTTATATTTCAACTGATTTATATCGTTGTTCACGAATTGAGAGACCTTGGCAGTACTTTGCATCTGAAATCTAGCTACAAGCAAAATTTACCTCGGGATTAGCAAATTAGCAGTTTGTATTTTTTTTTTTTATTTCTCAAAGTGCCCTGTGCATATCCAAAGGTTAAAGCCATGCTTATTCAATCTACTTTTTTTCATTATTTCTATTGAGCGTTTCCTTGTAAATAATTGTTTATAGTGGCTACAGCACTAAATAGGGACACCCATAACGCGTTTCTGTGAAGGACCCTCTGGTCTTTGCTTTCGGTTACTTTGAAAATGGTTATAGATCGTGAAGTACTGTGACTCCTTATTTCCGACTGAAAATGTAAAGGTGTGATTCTGCAAGAAAGCAACGGACACTTTTATGCAATAGGGAGTTTTCACGTTAGTGAAAGGTGCTTCCCCAAGGCGCTGGGTGGCGCGATTCCTAACCTCGTTCATAACGATTCTCCGGATTTGGTGTTGAAGAGAGGTAGGCTCACACTGCAAAACATTTGTATTCCTTGATTTTGCTCACCTAATATACGAACTAGAGAACATTTCGTTGTATCATTGGGTTAGGCAATGTTGTAGCCTTCATATCACGCTTTTTAGACACGGTGATTAAAAAGATAATCATGGCGAGTAGAAGTCAAAATATATGATGTGTAGCGCATTTTGAAAAACGACTTCTTTATTATGGAAATCAAGCTTACACGAAAAGACTTGTTCTCGTACATACGATTCTTTTGAATACGTTGTTACTTTTAAATTTTGTAGAAAGTGTTATAGAAAAGTTAGAAAAGAGCCGAGCTACTTTTACTCGCGTACTTTTGCTTGCCTCGATCTAGGAAAGTGTGTGATGAGTTTGGTGGGATCAGTGTCTAGTTGTCAGATGGAAAGGGGAGAGTTTTACTCGACAATTATTAAACAGTTATATTGATTATAAGATATTGTAAATATTGCATTAAAGTTTATCACATACAATTTTTCTACGCGGAATGCAGAAGTGGCTGGGTATTCAACATGAAGTTGGAACACTTCCATGTAGCTGGCATGCTGGAGGCGTTGGAACCGTTTCCATTTTGGCGGGAAATTCAGACTTCTTTGAATTTTAAAGCCAACAGGTCACTGCTCTTACCTTTAACATTGATCACAACGACACAGTTAATGTATTTGTATTACTCGGAATCCTCTCCGTGTGTCTAAATAATTAAGGACTTCATTAAATAATTAAGGATACAATATATCTATTTGCCCCAGTTTCCTCGCATGTATAACATTGCAAGATTGAAATAGCAAAAAATTGTATTAAAGAAGTATTCACTTAGGTTCAATGGACAAAAGCAAATAAAAATTTTAAAATAGAATTATGAAAATGCTTCGGAAAATTTATGCATATTCATATATGTGAACAATATGAAATTATAATCCATTACAAAGTAAACTAAAACAAACCAATTACATTTTAAAGAACCTGCTGCAAATATTGACTAGAAATCAAATACGGAAAAATTTATAAAAAAAAGAAAAACTATATAAAATTTGTGATGAGAAATGGAGAATTTTATCCATAACACCTGTAGAAAAGTAAGGCGGTTTTATTTCTGTTGCAACACCAAAACTTTATTTCATGTAAAACTCACCGATCTTATTTCTTTGTGAGTAGAAAACTTTATATGGTTATTATATATATTTCATCGCATCAACAAATGCAGCCGTTTCTAGTCTACTTGATGACAAAGACCTCAGACATGTCTTGGTCATGTCTTGGGTTAGTCCATTTTCATTACCACACTGGCCACTGGATTGGTGATGGTGGGTAACTGATCTGGTCGCTCACAGCAAACCAACCTAGTATGGGTGGCCCTGATTAGTACAGCTTTGTTGATCATGGTGATACACTCAGAAAGGGTTCATTGCGTAATTACCAGTAAATATTTTGGCTTGAACGTATCAAATTCAATGTTATTTAACCTTGTACATACTGTAATGAGGACAGTATCACTTTCATAGCGTCAAGACTACATTTTCACGCACCTACGCTATGTTGAACATCCATAACATCTGGGGCAACAAAATAATGTTGTCCAATGTTTGAAATTAGGTTTTTGCAGGAGCAACAGCTACTAATATGGGTGAAATGTTGAATAGGCTCTGGATTTCAACAAAATATACATATGGGTATTCACATATTACTTTGAATATGATGATCCAAGATTGGTTAAATACAGTGTTTCTCTTATATGCCGACTTGCTTCAATATTTCCGGCTGCGGTTCAGGATATCTTTGTGGTTGGGCGCAAGATGAGCGATCGCTGTCTCTCCATTTACTCCTCTGTTATTTGCTACTTTGAATTTCAAATCTTCCAATACATATTCATAGACAAGTGTTAAATATGTGCTGAGTACGGTGATCTATCAAGATGAAAATTACTTTTATTCTTAACTATGGTGATTCAGACGTAAATCTAAATATACAGGAATTAAAAGACAAGCGGTTTTAGTTATGGATAGGTTAGTTTTGTGAATGTTTAGTGCTGCAGTGTGGAAAGTAACAGTTCTTTAAACAGTGATATGCTGCTCTTATTTTTTCATGAGCAAACTAAAAAGCTGTCTACATTCATTCTTTATTTATATGTAATCCTTTTTTATCATAATTATGTTTTTTGTCGTTCTCTTAACCATTTGACGGTTGGAAACCAATTTACTGTTATAAGAAAAATTAACTGTCGGGTGGAGTTCTATATGGGCCGTTTGAGTAGCCTACCTCATGTGGGGTTAGTTCGAGCCCTAACTTGACTAATTTTTTCCCGTAAACTTTACTACTATACTTTTATTCCAGCTGCTTTTTTTACCTCATCTGTCGAATCTTTTGTAACCCCCCCCTCCCCCCGCCCGGTAAATTGCACTTAGGCGCATGATGGTCTCCCTACCCCCAGTGCCAAGTCTTATGACACTAATTCATTTTATTAAGCTTGTGTTGGACCACTGTTTTTACTTGGATTATTTGCCTTTCTACTGGAGATCTTGTTCTCGGAAAAAAAATATTAGGTTTGTTCCCCGACGTAATTACGATATAGAAAGCCCCAACATATTTAAAAATGAAATTGTAATTTATATTGTTGAAATGGTCTGCAAAAGTGCACTATTATTAATTCTATATGCACTATTATTCTCCACCAAAGCCACTTGCTCATAACTCTGATAGCAATTTTCAACAAGAATTCTTTAGGTTACACTGTCTATATTCAGAAAAGTTTTTGATGAAATGGCTGCATTGAAACAAATTCGCCCTTATATCATCACTATCGTAGACAAGACTAAAAACACACACACACACACACACACACACACACACACACATATATATATATATATATATATATATATATATATATATATATATATATATATATACTGACATGGAAAGACCGTAAACAGACATGAGTGGAGGGATACGTCTTTGTCGTGCAGTGAAATAGTTATGGCTGATGGTGATGATATGCTGTATACATGCGTGTGTGTGCAATGTGTATGCTGAGGAGAGAGAGAGAGAGAGAGAGAGAGAGAGAGAGAGAGAGAGAGAGAGACAGAGAGAGAGAGTCGTATTTGTAAAGTACGGTAACAAAAGTGTCTCGGTATTCAAGAAGCCAGTGAGTGTGCTCAATATAGATGTAAATGTAACATTATGAAGTGTTGCGGGCAGAGCTGACAACAAGGCTTTTCGAGAAGGTGCATGAAGCGGTTGTAAAGCTGCGCTCCGAGACATTTGCGAGGAACTCTCATTCATGATTCCGCCGTTAGGGGATAAATGTGCCGTTGAGAGGTTTTTATGACGATGCGCTTGACGCTGGGAAGAAGAAACTCCATAGTTGTGGGAGCGAATTAAATCTCTATCAAACTCATTTGAAATCGCGCCATCAGGATAATTGACTTGCGTGCACTTTTGTATCGTCGAATTAAGTATGCTCCCATAGAAGTGTGTGTATTGTACCGCACGTGTTTCATACACGCTAGTACACTGTAACGGTATTACTTTTTATTTTCTCGCTCTCTCCAGCACTGATATTAGAAACATGTTTAAGTTTGCTTACATGTTTTGTACTGTTTTGGATGTTGTGTCATTCTTGCCCTCAATTATTTGTATATAAGTTCGTTGTCTTGTTGAATAAACTTTAACTCGGTTGCATTCATCTCGCCTCTCTGACATTACCTAAGAGCCACCTCGCACAGTATTACATAGCATTATGTAGATAAAAGCATAGCTTGATAGAAGACCAAACTTATGAATAATTCCACGCATTTTATTTGTAAAGGAATTTAATATTCCGTTTTAGTTCGATATGTGAGAAACTAATTTATCAGGTTACTTCATTAGGGGTTACTGAAATGGACATAATCTTTTTTGTTCTAAATATATAACTAAGTGTTTGGGGTTTCAAAACCCTTTGTATATATATATATATATATATATATATATATATATATATATATATATATATATATATATATATATATATATCGCTTATTCTGTAAGTGTATTGTATTGCCTCCATCTTCCAATCATCACCTTTTGTCTCAAGTATTTTTTTTTCTTTTTATCTCTCTCCTGCACAACATCTTATTATCACTTTAACATTTTATAAGGTCCTCCATCTAGCATATACAATTGTATCCAAAATTCAGCTATGTTTTAAGTGACCATTTTCAAAGGAAAATAGCAAAACTAAAAAGTAGGGTAAAACTTATTTTTTCGTGTTGAAGATACGTATGGAACAGATGATCTGTAATCGAAATCTAATCATGATGCTATGATGTTTGTTTGATTCTGCTACGCACTGCTTAGAAGAATTTCTGTAGTAATGAACTTATTCCGGATTAAACTTGATTCTGTCTCTCAATTTATCATATAAATATGGCAAATGATTACACCCATAAAGAGTAATTTTCAATCATGTATATTTTTCAGTTTTAAGTTTATCTTTCATCATTTGGGAAACTAGAATGCTTGGTTTCTGACATCATTGAATTTGCTCCTACAAATAAGGGAATGAATCATCATCATCAGCCGTTACTTGCTAGTCCACTGCAGGACAAAGGCCTTATGCATGGCCTCTCACTCCCTGTATATTTATGGTTTTTCTATACCAGTTTATACCCGCAAATTTTCTTACTCGGCAATGCATTGTTTTCTGTTCTTCCTCTGCTTCTTTTGCAATCTCTATGGACTCATTCTGTTACTCTTAATGTCTATCTATTATCTGTCATTCTTATATGCCCTGCCCATGTACATTTATTTTTCTTCCTTGTTTGCATGTCCTCTACTTTATTTTGCTCTCGTATCCATGTTGCTCCCTTTCCGCCTTTTAGTGTTATTTCCATCATTATTCTTTCCATAGCTTTTTGAGTTGTAACTAGCTTTTGTTCCAAAACTCTAGTAAGGCTCCGTATTTCTGATACGTCAGTTAATACTGGCTGGACCATCTGATTGAATACTTTTCTTTTTAAAGAAAGTGAATTAATAGAGTAGCCTATTCCCTGTGAAAGCGCAGCATACAACGAACTCGCTATTTTAAACATTTCAAACTTTTCGTCTC
>NC_090768.1:3260466-3302966 GCF_036898095.1 Palaemon carinicauda
TTATTATCATTATTATTAGCCAAGCTATAACCATAGTTGGAGAAGCAGGATGCTATAAGCCCAGGGGCTCCAACAGGGAAAATAGCCCATTGAGGAAAGGAAACAAGAAAAAATAAAATATTTTAAGAACAGTAACATTAAAATGAATATCTCCTATATAGACTATGAAAACTTTAACAAAAGAGGAAGAGAAATAGGATAGAATAGTGTTCCTGAGCGTACGCTCAAGCAAGAGAACTAATCTCAGACAGATTAAGGCCATGGTACAGAGGCTATGGCACTACCCAAGACTAGAGAACAATGGTTTGATTTTGGAGTGTCCTTCTCCTAGAAGAGCTACTTACCATAGCTAAGGAGTGTCTTCTACCCTTGCCAAGAGGAAAGTAGCCACTGAACAATTACAGTGCAGTAGTTAACCCCTTGGGTGAAAAAGAATTGTTTGGTAATATCAGTGTTGTCAGGTGTATGAGGACAGAGGAGAATCTGTAAAGAATATCCCAGACTATTCGGTGTATGAGTAGGCAAAGAAAAGTGAACCGTAACCAGAGAGAAAGATCCAATGTAGTACTGTCTGGCCAGTCAAAAGACCTCATAACTCTCTAGTGCTAGTATCTCAAGGGGTGGCTGGTGCCATGGCCAACTTACTAAATGTCAATATATATATTTATATATATATATATATATATATATATATATATATATATATATATATATATATATATTTATACCTTTCCTTTATATTGCATTTAAAGAAAATTGAAGCAAATTCTACTCCAAGGGATTATTAATCATTGGAATTTTATTGTGCATAAATCTAGACAAATACAATAAAAAATTCAATGAAAAATCATTTATTATTGTCTTCTCTCAAGATTTGAATCCAAGTTACGTCGACGTTAAATTCGAAACCATTTATGAACTTTATCTTCTTAAATCTGGGGTTGAAATATCTGTCCTTTTTTCCCGACCTAACATCAAGGTACAGTCACTCATAGAAGTTGATGGATGTCGGGGTGTTTCAGAGAGATTTCCATGTCATCCCTTTCTGGACGACAGGTGTCTGGGAGTGCGAAAACGGTCAACTGTATAGTTGAATATTTGACCGGTCTCGCGCTCCCAGACACCTGTCGTCCAGAAAGGTGTGGAGTATAAATCTCTCTCAAACACCCGGACATCCATAAACTTATATGAGTGACTGTACACTTGGAGCCAGGAATTCCAGGTGCACCACGTTCTGAGGTAGTGCAGCCTCTCACACTCACTGTGCTGAGAGTAACCAAACAGATAGTGTAGGGACAGATGGTATCAGTGGTCGGAGGGACTACATACAGGAACTCTCCACTCAGTAGGGCTGTGACAGGGTGCACTTCTGAGTGAGGTGTACCAGGAATTCCTGTGTCCAACTGTACGTCGCTCAGATTTATGGAAACCCACTGAGTTATGTCTTCAAAAATATCAAGTTGTAAATCATACCTTCGTATCAAGAAACAAAATTCGTAAGTATGTTTCATTGGAATAAGCTAGAAGTATATAAAAGTAAGATATAAACTGTCAAGAACAGATGAGCAAAGAATTTCTTCAAGCTGTTTAAATCGAGTTAGACATGCCAGGTTTACTATGAAATGGGATAAGTGCAAAAATTGTTTGGGAACGCATATCATGTCGAAAGTGAGAGATGATAGAAACAACCGGAACGGAAAGGATGTATTATTAGAAATAAATGTAGCGCTGTGGAAGGAGGATTTGATGGAAAGGTTTTCACAAAGCCTTACTTGAATAACGTTTGTTCAACAGCTTTTAGCAGGTATTGATTTGACATGATAAAGAGCAAGTGTCTGGATATATATATATATATATATATATATATATATATATATATATACATATATATATATATATATATATATATATATATATATATATATATATATATATATATATATATACACACACACACATATATATATATATATATATATATATATATATATATATATATATATATATATATATATATGGTCTCTCAGAGTACCCTTGGGTAGGGAGAGGGAGAGAAGGAGTAGTCATACCCTAGTGGAAGGAGGTACCCCGGCAGGAACGGGGGAGGGGGAAGGGCTGAGTATGTGTGTGCGTGTGTGTTCATAGCTCTCTAAATATTTAGCCTTCATTTTTGACGGGTTGCGTACACTAGTTAATATTTGTCTTTAGTTACTTGGCCCTATGCCGGTAGTGCACGGTTAAGAGATTAGTTAGCTGTATGTTTTATAAAAAGAAATAATTAGAAATTAAGATATCCAGTTAATCCAGGATTTTCAATATTTTATTTTACTCTCTCTCTCTCTCTCTCTCTCTCTCTCTCTCTCTCTCTCTCTCTCTCTCTCTCTCTCTCTCTCTCTCTCTCTCTCTCTCTCTCTCTCTTTCAAGTATCATTTGTCTAAACAAGTTAAATTCCTTTAGGAACTTTGGCAACGATTAGTTCTCTTCAATAATTGCGAAAAAGCAATTAAACTTACAAGCGTCCATGGCCGTTTCATGGCTAATCCTCTAACGACTTGCTAGTTCTCTTTCCTCTACTTAATTAATGTTTCATTAAAGTTATTCAGGAATTCTAAAAACATTGCCAACGCATTAAAACCAAATTTGACTGTGGCACTTCTGATGTTGGAAGATTTGTATTATTTTTGTTAGTTTGTCTCGTAAAGATTAGAAGCTGTACCCTGGACAACCCAGAAGTTTAAAGGATGAACGTATTTCTCTTGTAAGTAATGTAGTTATTGCTACACAGAATGTCAGAATTGAACAAGGAAATCTGCTTTTGCAATACTCCTCGTCGGTAAATTCAGTAGTGTGCGTAATGATATCTAGAAAGTTTAGTAATAGTTCTATTTATTTAATAATTCTCAAGATATTCAAGTAATTATACTAATGCTAACAAGAAATCATATACTTATTGGAATGTAATATAAAAAAAAATGCCTTAACTATTTTAAATATTTCAGGAAATGGCTTGGTATAGAAGTGAACTTTCCTCATTTGAATGAACGTAACCAAAGCATTCTTGCCTAACATGAGGTTTCTTATCCAGACCCCCAGTACTTGTCACATGACCGATTTCCCTCTGTACCCCTTCAAGCAGTTTCAGTACCGTTTCGCCTTGCCTTTGTGCACTCGACTTGTTTCGTCTCCAGAGAATGGTTGTAAAAAGAATTCGAAAAGAAGCTAATAAGGAGTAGGGAGGGAACTGAGATTGGATGGAGACCTAGAATAGGCTAAAGACAGCATGCCAGAGGAACAGACCAGGAGAGCTTTGGGAGTTATAGAATGTGGGTGGGGTCAACCGAGGAGTTAAATATTGTAAGTTGAATTAGCGTTCCGAGTATCAAAACGGGACACAATAGTTGTGTTTCCAAAGAAATTGGGAGACGAGATTACTTGAATGAATTGCGCTGTCCCTGAAGCAAGCAAAACCAGTTGCTTGAAAGCGTTTGCTTACAAAGACGGATATTGAGAGAGAGAGAGAGAGAGAGAGAGAGAGAGAGAGAGAGAGAGAGAGAGAGAGAGAGAGAGAGAGAGAGAGAGTATTTATGTGCAAAATATTTGAAGTTCGTATCTTCTCATGTAAGATTGAACAAAACTTTGCACCGGGATAATAAAGATAATTTATTTTTCGAGTGTTGCTCTTTCTGCTGTAGTATATTATTTTCATTTTCATTTTAATGAATTCATTGAATCTATAACAATGTTCAAGTATTAAAGAAAAATCAATGAACATTTCAGAATTAAGTAAAACCGATGTCAACAGCTATCTCTTATACTGAAATCGGGTATTTTGACCGTAATGTATTTTTGTGGTGACAAAGAGATGATATAGGAGAACTGTTATTGGCATAATTAGTAATATATGGAAATTTCGTTCTTTCTTCAGAGTTTCAAAGTTTTTGTGTGTTATTTTTCCTCATTGACTGGATATTAGAATAATAATGATGTACAAATAAGTAATTTTATTAATACTATATACATGTTAATTGTATAGATTATTCATAGTAATTTTCATTTTCAAGTCATGACGTTCGTGGCAATAAGAATAATTATGATGTACAAATATGTGGTTCTTATGATTAATGCTCTATACCTTACATAATCTACACAATTCATTCGGTTTATGTTGTTATTTTCTATTTTTTTCTTCATATCATCGCTTCTCCTAGACATGATAACCATTGCTTTTTCTGCCTTGTTTATGGAAAGCGGTGAAGCCCTGTTACTTTGATAGCGGTAATCATGATAATCGTAGTACTGAAAAGGTTTTATAGCAGATCCTAAATCTCCCACCCTCTCCTGTTATCAGGTGCGTGATTTCGGGTAATAACTCTTAGCTTTTATGGTAGGATAAACAGGGGGTTTTATTCCCGAAGAGGATAGAGAAGCAAAGTAAGGTGTTATTTTAAGACACCGAAGAAGAAATTTTTATCATATTGTGAATACATGGTGTGATATATTTCTGGGGTTAATTTTGGCCTATTAGAGCATCTTTTCAAAGTTTCATATAACTTCAAGATATTTTAGAATATTATTGCCATTGTTGCTGAGAATGATTTTGGGTTATAATTGGAATTTATTTTTATTGAGAGTATCACCATATTGAATAAGAATTTCCCATTTTAGATATAATTTCTAAAATCATGAATAAAGAAATGTATTTTTGAGCCGGGAAAATATGGTTTATGTGCTTTAAAATGTATAGAAATAAGATGTAAACAAAAAATCTATTTTTGGATCCATATGCGATCATTAGTTTCTGCCTTGAAGAAAAATATTAGATATTTTGTTTTGTAGTCCGTTAATTAAGGATATTTCGAAATATTAATATGAATTGTTTTCTCTCTTATTAGCAAACGGCATATGTGTATTAATTTCTTTTTGTTTGGTTTATGGAGCCTTTACCTCACATGTAATATGATACTCCTTATATCAACGCTTTTATTGAGATTATGCACATGAAATGAGATAATATTCCTAAGCGTAGACATGTAAACAGGAACATGAACCTCATGTTCCCTTACCTCTCATCTTACGTAATAGTGTAATTATATATTTTTTTTCCAACAGGTAAGTGTACAATTCCATTTTTCCGTTGAAGTCTTCGTAAGTGGAGTGAGAATCGTCCTCGGGCAGTGAGAGGTAAGGAATTAGTTATATATTTAACCTTTATTGGTCATGTGCAGAGAATATTTAGGTTAATTGTTTTTTATATAATGTTTAGGGTTACTCTGTCGATCTTCTAATGACGTGGTTAGTTCCTGTGTAACATTGTGGAATAGGTATTAGAAGCATTTTCTTTTTTGGTATACAATTTCACCGGTTGTTTCGCAATTTCTTTTATATTTTCGTCTGGTTTCGGTGATGATTTATAAGCGTAAATAATTCATTCTTACGGTCCTTGCAAGTCGTAAAATATGGAGGGAGGCTCATGGGTGAGGGGATTTTAATGAATGGCGGTGTTGGGTGAAAATTCCTAGCTGTGAAATCTGTCCTTTCCTAAAGAATATAAAAAGAGAGTAACAGTCGAGGCAACCAAAAATTCCACCAGGTTTGCAAAGAATTCCCAGAAAATCTTTAGAATGACATTGCATGGTACGTACTCATTTTCCTCTTAATTGCAATCCTCTACAGTTGCTCATCTACTAGGTACATAATTTACTGGTCCGAAGGGACGTGAGGTGCACTGCAGGCATTTTCAAAGGGTCTTTTAAGCGTCCATTCGGTCCCTCGCTGTGCCCACTTATTAGCTTTCTACCTTAATTTGTACTTGGTAGCACAAATGCAGGACCTACCCCCACAGCTGTACCTTATCGATGAATAGCCTCCTTGGCCCAAGCACCGAGCCATGTGACCCAAATTCCAAACATCCGTTCATCTTAGTTTATTGTTTACGTGAAATCACTGGGTTGCTTTGCAGAATTATTTTACCACATTTGGTTTTTTTATCAAACCTAAATTAGTAAGACGAGCATCCTAGTCACTGAACCACAAACCCACTCCCTGTCGTCTACTGTATATATATATATATATATATATATATATATATATATATATATATATATATAATATATATATATATATACACACACATAATATATACATATAAATATATATATATATATATATATATATATATATATATATATATATATGTATTTATAGACACAAACACACACACACATACACACACACACACACACACATATATATATATATATATATATATATATATATATACATATATATGTATATATATATATATATATATATATATATATATATATATATATATGTATATATGTATGTATGTATGCATATATCATCATAAGCCGTTACTAGTCCATTGCAGAGCAAATGTCTCAGACATGTTCTTCCACTTCCGTCTCTGTATGGTCTTTCTATTCCACGATTTTTCTTAGCTCATCAATCCATCGTCTTTCATATATTCATTAAGCCATAAATACATCTTAATATCGAATTTGCTCTGCCTCGGGATCAGAGACGCAATGGAGAATTAACCTTATGATAATAGCTTCTGGTCGACCAAGGATTCGAACCCGGACCAAGTCAAAACTGAGGTTACAGTGACACTTCTCTGAACCCAAGGCAGAGTGAATTCGATTTTTAGGTGTATTTAAGGCTTATATGAATACACACACACATCTATCGATATATATATATATATATATATATATATACATATACTGTATATATATCATACATACATACATATACCAAGGCGCTTCCCCCAATTTTGGGGGGTAGCCGACATCAAACAAATGAAACAAATAAGGGGACGTCTCCTCTCTATGTTCCTCCCAGCCTGACAAGGGACTCAACCGAGTTCGGCTGGTACTGCTAGGGTGGCACAGCCCACCCTCCTACATTATCCACCACAGATGAAGCTTCATAATGCTGAATCCCCTACTGCTGCTACCTCCGTGGTCATCCAAGGCACCAGAGGAAGCAGCAGGGCCTACCGCAACTGTGTCACAATTGCTCGCCATTCATTCCTATTTCTAGCGCGCTCTCTTGCCTCTCTCACATCTATCCTCCTATCACCCATCAACTCTTGCATTCATCACCTTCTGTAGCAGACAGCCATTTTTCATTCTCTCAACATGGCCAAACCATCTCAACACATTCATATCCACTCTAGCTACTAACTCATTTCTTACACCCGTTCTCAACCTCACTCCTTAGACACTTCATCTCAAACACATTCAATTTCTGACTCTCCATCACTTTCAATCCCCACAACGCCGATCCATACATCACAGTTGGTACAATCACTTTCTCATACAGAACTCTCTTTACATTCATGCCCAACCCTCTATTTTTTACTACTCCCTTAACTGCCCCCAACACTTTGCATCCTTCATTCACTTTCTGACGTACATCTGCTTCCACTCCACCATTTGCTGCAGCAACAGACCCCAAGTACTTAAACTGATCCACCTCCTCAAGGAACTCTCCATTCAACATGACAGTCAACCTCGCACCACCTTCCCTTCTCGTACATCTCATAACCTTACTCTTACCCACATTAACTCTCAACTTCCTTCTCTCACACACCCTTCCAAATTCTGTCACTAATCGGCCAAGTTTCTCTTCCGTGTCTGTAACCAGTACAGTATCATCCGCAAACAACTGATTTACATCCCATTCATGGTCATTCTCGTCTACCAGTTACAATCCTCGTCCAAGCACTCGAGCATTCACCTCTCACACCACTCCATCAACATACAAATTAAACAACCACGGGGTCATCACACATCCCTGTCTCAGTCCCACTCTCACCGGAAACCAATCGCTCACTTCATTTCCTATCCTAACACATGGTTTACTACCTTTGTAGAAACTTTTCACTGCTTGCAACTCCATATAACCTCATCACATTCCACATTACTTCCCTATCAACTCTATCATACGCTTTCACCAGATCCATAAACGCAACATGCACATCCTTTCCTTTTGCTAAATATTTCTTGCATATCTGCCTAACTGTAAATATCTGATTCATACAACCCCTATCTCTTTTAAAACCACCCTGTGCTTCTAAGATTGCATTCTCTGTTTTATCCTGAATCATATTAATCAGTACTCTACCATACACTTTTCCAACTACACTCAACAAACTAATACCCCTTGAATTACAACACTCATGCACATCTTCCTTACCCTTGTATAGTGGTACAATACACGCACAAACCCAATCTACTGGTACCATTGAGAACACAAAACACACATTAAACAATCTCACCAACCATTTAAGTAGTCACACCTCCTTCCTTCAACATCTCTGCTCTCACACCATCCATACCAGATGCTTTTCCTACTCTCGTTTCATCTAGTGCTCTCCTCACTTCCTCTCTTGTAATCTCTCTCTTATTCTCATCTTCCATCACCGGCACCTCAACACCTGCAACAGCAGTATCTGCCTCCCTATTATCCTCAACATTCAGTAAACTTTCAATATATATATATATATATATATATATATATATATATATATGTGTGTATAAATACTTACATATATATACATACATACATATATATACACGCACATATATATGTATATATATATATATATATTATATATATATATATATATATATATATATATATATATAAAAGTGTGTGTATGCATATGTGAAGCAACTGGCGTTGTGGAATTTTCAGTAAAACTGAAATAGGTTACGTTTCATTGATGGTTTTGGGAAATATAATATAAATGTCAGAACACATGTCAAATGTGGATTACGGTTCGCCCATTACTAAATCTATCCGTATAATAGCGTTCTTTGCTTGTCCTATATTATTACGCTGTGGATTACTCTTAAGCTCTTGCCTTCCTGTTCCTAAGGTTTCACTTAACTATATATATTGAGGAGATTGTGACCTCCAGAAGGAATCGATAGGATCTTTTCCCCATATCATTCACTTAGACAACGTCATCCTGAGCTTGCTCTGTACCTCCCGTATCGGTTAATAACCCTTTTTTTTAGTTTTTATAGTTTATATAGGAAATATTTATTTTAATGTTGTTACTCTTCTTAAGATATTTTATTTTTCTTTGTTTCCTTTCCTCGCTGGGCTATTTTCCATACTGGAGCCCCTGGGCTTATAGCAGCCTGCTTTTCCAACTAAGTTTGTAGTTTAGAAAGTAATAATAATAATAATAATAATAATAATGATAATAATAATAATAATAATAATAATAATAATAAAACGAACATTTCTCGAAATGATCTTCGTGTACAAAGCTTTGTGGAAACCATAACAAACGATTGTCCTGTAGAGCGGAAGAAAATTGCCCAAATTCCGCTCGTTTTCTGGAAAGATTTCGAGAGTAACATCACGTCTAATTCAGGAGAGAAGTGCTGGGTAACATTAATAAGACAGGCGGAACATGACAGAAACTAATCTATTATTTACAGCTTCTGCGCTAGCGGGAAAACGACAAGATTTAGGAAAGTGCTTCACAAACATAAACAGCCAAACCTGTGCGATATTCAGTTCACCAGCTATGTTCTCCGAAGATGAACGAAGAGGGCGTTGGAATTTTAATTGCAAGCAATTTCAGTTGTAACCTACTGTATTGACCGCAAAAAAGAAGTACGATAAATGATAAATGATAGCATAAACGCTTGGTAAAAATATAATGTGACCCTTTTGATTCCTAGTATTAAGAGTTCCATTCTATATATTTTTAAAACATGTACTTTTATGGTGCAATGAATACAGTTGAACATGTCTTTAAACAGAAAGAGATAAATTTCATGTAATAAAAAAGTTAAATAAAAAAGTAAATGAATATCATAACGAATATCATCATTATTTGCATAACAAATGTTTCTAGTCCACTTGAGAAGATGGAAAATTCTTGTTAAATGTAGGAGACAGTATCTTTATTTCGCTTATGTCTGAGGCAATTACCATTAATTACCCAACTAACCCCCCCCCCCCACCTCCCTCCCGGTCCTTGTTCCTATGTAATAGAGCAACTGATGGCTTCTGCCTGAGATATTGGGCAATGTAGCACCTAATGAAGCGGTCTCCACTCTATTTAGGGAACAATTACTAAGGCAGTTATTATTCTCGTTTCCATTCGCTAATGGGGTGGAAGAGATCATCCATTCGAGTCCTTCTGTAATCCTCTATGCAAATGAGCGTACAGAGAAGTAAAGAAGTTTTCAAAATGTGTTGCTCTACAGAAAATGAATATCGCAGAGTCATCTTGAAAGGTAATTGGATTCATATCAAATCTGCAGACAGTATGAATTTTAATTATTGTTGTTTAATTTATTCTAAAGAAGACAGCTTGCAGTTTATTGGCCTGTTTGTTTCATTATAATTTTCGAAGATGGCAGTTTGCAGATAAGTGACGCTTTTGGTGAAGGCCCAGGCATTTTTCAAATGAAATTTCACGTTATAGCGGACGGAGGAGTGAGCCGAGGGGCTCCTTATTAATTTTACAAGAAGAAGGAGAGCAGAGGAGCTAGCCATTTAGTTTGGACTCCCTATGCATCTCCCTAGAGGAAAGAGACGAGGAGTGACCCATTAAGTTCTGATCCCCGATACATCTTCCAAGAAGACAAAGTACAGAGGAGAGAGCCATTTGAATGGGTGAATTAAGCTGGACTGCGTACTCCTGTCAAATTTGTAGGTCGTGAACTTATTATACAGGTGGTTGTACAGTATATCTTTTTACATATTGATTTATTTATGCCTGTTACTTCTCCTTGCATAATTTAAGAGGGACGCACAAGTGACTCCTATTTACCAACTTAGCTAGGTTCTTAAGCATGTATAGGAGTTCGTGTATAGACGTTTTCACACAGAAAGTGTTCAGAAAAGCCGTACTCTGACATGGCTTTGCAAGAGAAGACTATGGTACAAACTCATTCGTAGGGTTATTCATTCTGTTATTATTAAAGGCCATAAGGGAAGGTTAAGGAGGTCCAGAACGTAGAGTGTAGAATTAAATACAAAGTAATCATAATCCTCATTTTAAACGCGAGATAAGATTAGGTGACGGTTTCTCCATGAATACAGTGAAAAATTGGGTTCCTATTTAGCTCGTGCCACATGTGTGTCTTCAAAAAAGATAATTGACTAAGACTTACAAAGGAAATAAATGAGGATATTCACCATCTAAATGATGGTTGTGACTGTCGTGACAAATGAAATTAATGGCAAAGGAAATTTATATTATAAAATAATTCTGGGAAACGATGAGAAATAGTTGGGGAATGCTGTCGCATCCTGTCAATCATTGGCAACTACTAGGAATGAGTCGTTCTATTCCGTCATCCGAGAATATTGAATGAAATAAAAATTGATGCCTAGATAACATTCACCTAGATACACTAAATTGCTTTCTACACTAAGTAATGATAGTAATTATGATCATGAGTTTCTATTATTATTAATATTGGGTAATTATTATTGGATTCCTTCATCACATTAACTTAGATACACTAAATTGCTTTCAACACCAAGTAAACTCTTCATAATAATAAGATTATTATTATTATTATTATTATTATTATTATTATTATTATTATTATTATTATTATTATTATACAACGAGCACAGCAGTGGTGGGTAAAATCCCTACTTAATTCATCTTGAAAAATTGATATTGCACAAAGCTTTCTATAGCGTGGCTGGTTAAAATATCACGATTGACATTTTGACGAGTGCCCTCCTTATAGTTTAAATGTATGTGGGGAAGATTATTATTATTATTATTATTATTATTATTATTATTATTGTTATTATTATTATTATTATTAGTGTTGCTGTAATATGATGTAAATGTGCGTGTGGGTGAGTTTATGCAATGTTTGAGAAGTTTTCTTGCATCGAGTTTTAGAAAAATTAGTGTCACATGATATGTCATGTGTTTTATGGCTTATTTAAGTTAATTTTGGTTCAGATTTCAAACTGCTATTCATTGATTCTTTTTTACCCATAAACGTTGATCTTCCTTGTTAGATTTTTATATTTTGTGTAACTTTTTACTGGGGTGTCAAAAATGTACGAAATTGACAGTCGCCATACTCCCGTTTCAAGATTTTTTTTTTTTCAAGCTGGTAATGCCAATGAGGGAAAAGTGAAACCAGAATCAATTAGCAATAATAAAAAAAATGATAGTAATAACACTAGGGCCTTTATTATTATTATTATCATTATCATTATCATTATCATTATCATTATCATTATTATTATTATTATTATTATTATTATTATTATTATTATCATTATTCCTAGCCAAGCTACAACCATAGTTGCAAAATCAGGATGGTGTAGCCCAAGGCCTCTAACAAGGAAAAATAGCCCAATGAGGAAGTAAAGTAAGTAAACTAGATGTGAAGTAATAATTAGTTAATATGAAATATTTTAAGATTAATAACAACGTTAAAGTAGGTCTGTCACATATATTTGTGTTACCAAATAATTCATACATCTCCTTTCACAACTATAGCCAAAATCACGTAAACCGAAAAAGTCCGAAGGAAAACAAGTAACAAATATTTATCATTGACGCTTACTTGCTCTACACTTCACGCATGTTAGGGAATTTGACCATGATATTGAAAATCACTACTACAGACTACTGAGTAGGGTAATTGTATTAGCATTATATTATAATGACTATCTATCTGTTTATATATATATATATATATATATATATATATATATATATATATATATATATAATCATCATCGTCACAGCCGTGACTATTCCATTGCAGGACAAAGGCCTCAGACGTGTCTTTCCACTCGCTTCTGTTTATGGTCTTTCTAAACTAGTCCATACCTTCAAATTTTCTTTGCTCGTTAATCCATCGTCATTCGTTCCTTTTTTTTTTTTTTTTTTTTTTTTTTTGCAAACTCTAGGGACCCATTCTGTTATTCTTAAAATCCACCTATTATCTGTCATTCTCATTATACGTCCTGTCCACTTCCATTTCTTTTTACATGTTAAAATATCCCCTTTGGCTTAATGGTAGTAGGTTATTCTCACAGGCTTAATCCCGAGATTGATACCAGTGTAAAAGTGTCCTAATAAATCTAACTTGATTGTGTGGGATTAACCAGTGAAATATGTACCTGGTAGTAAGTTAAAAGGGTGGAGCACAACCAGGATGGAGGGGAGTGGAGCTAGTATTCGCATCTGAAAATTCTTGTCGAGGGATATGAAGATAAACTCCTTGAGTGTCTTCCAAAGGAGAGAAGTTTATATCCACTCTTGCTTACAACTTTCGAATTCAGATATATTTTACCTGAGCTGGAATAATACCTGTCTCATCCATCATATCATACCTTTCTAGTGGATATTTATTTTTGAGCTATATATATATATATATATATATATATATATATACATATATATATATATATACATATATATATATATATATATATATATATATATATATATATATATATATATATATATACTGGACGCTCTTATCAGTATATACACATATATATGTGTATATATACATATATATATATATATATGTATATATATATAATCAATGTGAATATTAAACTCGATTATGAGGTTTTTTCCCCCTACTCCAGTATATCCTCCAGTAAACTGCGTCCAACAGAAGGAGATTACTACAAGGAAGGGCTGTCGTATATTAACCTTGGAACTGGATTACCATAGTAAAAGATAAAGAAAATGACCAAAGGTTACTTATGCATTATGTAAAGTCATTGGATAGTCTCTCGATTGATCTCCTTCGAACTTCCTTCATAGAATGGGATCAGTGGCAGATAGACCTTGATTTTTATTGCTTTTACTTCCATCTGTTAGCTATTTAGTGCAGTTTTTGTAATTTCTGATGAATTCTATATGATTTTTCCCTAAATGTTTATATTGATTTATTCTGGTATTTTATGCCGGGTTCATATAGCTCAAATAAATTGAACAACTGTTTGTACATGAAATTTTGTCAACATAGGTAACTACTTTGTTGAAGATTTTTTTATTTTATTTTAGCTATCGTGTTTTTATCAGTGTTCTGTTTGATAAAAGTTACAATTTTGTTTAATTATTTACAAAATATACTCAAAGGCAATGAAGAAGGTAAAGAAAAGGAGTCAGGAAATTAATTTATCCCCATTACACAACTCAAAACTTTCCGCTTGTAATACTTGCAGACACATGGAACATGATCAGGTTTTTATATTTACAGAATGTGTTAAGAAACAACTTACACAAGTTGTTTTATTTGTTATTTTATATATTAAGTAAATTTTGCGCAGAATAGTTTCATGTCCCAAGCAAAGTATCCAGAAGCTTCAAGCAACTGTCACTGGCTAAATTTCGTTTCGGGAAATATTTCATGAAAGGGAAATATTTACTCGTTTCTGTTAGGAGGTTAATTTTAAGATGCGTCCACACGGACGAACAGTGTCTGTCGGACAATTTTAATGGTCAGTAATCTACTATTGTGGAAGGACATATCACGTTTCCAAAATAACCTTTTAACATTATGATATTCAACGTTTTCTTTTAATTTTGTTGTATATTATTCTTGATTTGCACGTTAACCAGTTCATCCAAGAGCTTATTTTGAGCCTACTCATCACGAACTTTTCTTAAGTTGGTACCTTTTGAGAAAGCACTTTCAAAGTCATTACTGTAAATCCACTTAGGGAAGTACGACAAAGAACACCTCAACAAATTTAGTGCTCTCACACTTGAAAATAACAAACAAACAAACATACAGATCCTTAAGACAGGAGAGAAATCTTAAAAAAAAAAAAATAGACGCCTTTTCAATGGTTACGTCTTCTGTTAGTGTAAGAATTCACTGCAACGAGAAATATATGAAAATTCACGAAGGACGAACAGCACATTCGGAATTAGATGGAAACCGAAGAGAAAGATTGAAAATAGAGTCTTGCCGAAATATACTGGAGAAGATTGTGGGGTGAGATTTTTCAAGTAGAAATGTTTATATAGATGTATTTTGCCTTTTAGGCCACGGTTCATCATTTGGCATTTCAGCTGTGCCAACAGCATTGTCCTTTGCGTCATCTCATTTTTCTGTAAGAAATTCAATGACTTTCCACAAGAGCAGTACGATGAAAAAATACTTTGTTATATCATATTTTTTTTTTCTTTAAGAAATTCAATGATCATACACAAGAACAGTACAATATGAAATGCTTTGTTTTGTCATATAAATAATTATATACTAATTTTTGTCAAACTTTATTCCTAAAGTTATTCAAATGCAAACAGCTTTGTTTTGATATTTGGAGGATTTTTTTGGCTTGGCTGTAAACAACCTCCTATCAAATCTATTGTAGAGATTGAAAATGTGGAGGCTTGCATTTATTTGTGGGCGGTTATCGGGCATTCAGGATTATGCATTGTCATTCCAGTGTTTTTAAAAGGAATATGAGGATAGAAAATCTCGCGGGTTGGGCTGTGGTTTGATTTATTTCAGCCAGGCGACTGTGGATTAGTTGTTAGAGTATATCTAAATAGATACTCAAAAATGACCAAAAAAATAATAATTATTTTGTTCACAAGTAAAGAATGTCATACGATTAAGTATTGGTATATATATGTCATAAGAAATACTGTAATGCTTTATATAAACACTTTAGAATGTACGCTAAATCATCTAACAAATAATTATAATATTAATATCAGTCCAGGTTTCATGCATTGAACCATAATCTACACTGGATATTCGAGGCGATGATTTAAAAGAGAAATTTAATGTAATCAGCCAATCTCTGCTTTATCTTTTTCATTTTCATTTTGTTATAGTACAGGAGTTAATCGAGGACAGCCGTTGCTCATGTGAATACTGAAAGCATGATAAAAATTCAGTCATGAATTTATTATGTACCCTTTAGCTCTTGTATTTGGTAAAATATTGTCCATCTCTGTTATTTAGTTTGCTTGATTGTGTCAATAACAGCAAATATGCTGTATTTTTGTGTCAAAAGAGAAATTTGTTTTTTAGTACGCAGAATCATGGGTGAGGGAGGACTTTTCGCGAACGTAACCTATGTTAAGTTCTGTTGAATCATGTAATGTTTTAAGATACAGTACTAATAATTCAAAAGAAGGTATAGATTGACACGGTTTGAGAGAATGAGATTTCATGACAAGTTTTAACTGTTTAGCAACAGAATTTCAGTCTCAAACGTTCCCTCGAAAAAAACGTACATGAAAGACTTACAGATTCGGGTTGAAGCTCGTTGCACGTGCGACATGTATTATCATTAAAAAGTAATTTAACTGGTCCACTAAGATGCGTATCTGGACTTCTTTAAACTTCACGGAAAAGCTCTTTGGTTTCATGTGGGGTGAAAATGGAAATAGAAGTTAAAGTGTTGAAGAAGTTACATGAACAAAAATAATAGTGGAATTTGAATGATCAGAGGCTACCAAAGATTAGATAATGGGAACACGGAATTTGCAGAATGATGAATTAGCCGACTAGAAGAGCTACCTCATCATCATCTCCTCGTACGCCTATTGACGCAAAGAGCCTCGGTTAGATTTCGCCAGTCGTCTCTATCTTGAGCTTTTAATTCAAACTTCTATTCATCATCATCATCTACTTCACGCTTCACAGTTCTCAGACATGTAGGCCTGGGTCCTCCAACTATTCTAGTGCCTTGTGGAGGCCAGCGGAAAGTTTGGTGAAGTAATCTCTCTTGGGG
Source organism: Palaemon carinicauda (assembly GCF_036898095.1). Lineage (NCBI taxonomy): Eukaryota > Metazoa > Arthropoda > Malacostraca > Decapoda > Palaemonidae > Palaemon > Palaemon carinicauda. The sequence goes on from NC_090768.1 coordinate 3,277,225, forward strand.
AGTGCGAAAAGTATGCCCAAAACAATCTTTACCTTTCCGTAAAGACGGTTGATTGATTTTTTCATGCAAAAAGAGGTTGCAATAACTAGGACCATGGCGACGCATATTCCCTGAAAGTAATCAGTCAACTGATTGGATAGAAGTGTAATGAATTGATGGAAATTACATTTGTCCCCTCGCAGAGAACCAGTACTTTATTGCCTTCGAACAATTATATGAGTGAACATATACCCAATAATATACTCGGCATTTTTCTACAAATGTTTGTATGTATGTTCGTACTCTCGATGTACCACATGTATTGTGAAATTCTCTACAAATGAATCAGTCCTCTTGATGATTTGAGACGAAGCCGGTCAGGATTAATTCAGTATTTCAAATTTTTTCCTTGTGGTTTATTGCAACTGAGCTTCATGTGTTCCTGTAAGTTTTACAAACACAGATTTATATATGTGTATATATACATATTTTATATATATATATATATATATATATATATATATATATATATATATGAAATATGTAAGTATATACAGTATATTATAATTGCCCACAGAGAGAGAGAGAGAGAGAGAGAGAGAGAGAGAGAGAGAGAGAGAGAGAGAGAGAGAGAGAGAGAGAGAGAGAGAGAAAGCTATTGCATCTTTGTGGCTTGAATGTGCGAGGATATGGGGGAAAAGAGAAAATACCATAAAAGGTGATTTATTCAAGCCTCTTGGTACTATGTTAGATAGATTTGAAAGGGCCGAGAGTGCAGGAATAGGAAGGATAAAGAATGACAGACTAGGGTAGCTGAAAGTTGTAGGGCTCGGGACGGATGGGAAAGCGTAGATGTGTTAGTTTGTAGATTAAATGGGTGAGATTAAGAGCGAGTGTGTGCATGGGCCTGGATAGCAAAGCAATTTTTGGCGAAAGAGTGATTGTGTTAGAATCTTGGCACGCATGGAAGGCGGATTATATTCGATAATTTGAATAAATTGGTAACAAAGAGAGGTGTTTTTTATATAGAATAAACGTTCCTTAAATAAATGAGGATGAGGAGAATCTTTTGGAAAGATGCTAGAAGGGAAGTTGATAATTGGAAATACACGGTTTTGAAAAATTATATTCATAACTTGGAAGAATAATTCCAAGATTCATAAACACTTTTGGGAAGACGGAATGGCGAGATAATGAGTTTGGTTCATGATCAGTTAATACAAGAGTAGATAAAATAGTAAGGTGAGGTATATAATAAGGACAAGAGGAGCCACTAGAAATATGCAGATCGTTATTTGTTTGAAGCAAAGGTAAGTGGGAGAATCCGCTGTGAGAATCGAGCTGCGAGAGTAATTAAGATAAATGAGTGTGATAAGAGGAAACGAAGGGAGCGTACAAGAAGAATGAATGAAAAATTGACGAGTTAAATCCACCAAAGGTGAAGATTTTACTGTTTATAATGGATGCCTTTGGTTTAAAGGAGTGTGGGAAGGGGGAATGCTAGCAGTGAGTGGTCGGGGAAGGAAATGGAAAGTTTAGTGAAGGAAAAACAAAGCATTTGAGGTGTAATAGCGTGGTTTGACCAAACATCGTGTACAGGAATGCAAAATGTACATAACAGAAATAGATGAAATGAATTATTGTTCCTTTATGGGGGAGTCATGGTGATAAAGGAGACTAGGAATGATTTCTCCAGTCTTTATTATAATAAAGACTGTCTTGCTATATATATATATATATATATATATATATATATATATATATATATATATATAGCTATATATCTTGTCACGCTCAGGGGGAAAAGGTAGTAGTTATAACCTGGTGAGACGGGGTATCCCGAGAAGTACACTAGGAAACCACACTCCCACAAATTGCCTAACCAGCTGGTTTTAGTTAGGAAAAGGGGAGGAATTGGGAAAGGTTGAATCTGTTTGCGTGCACAGTACAATTAGAATCAAAAGAACGCCGACACTGGGGAAATCTTTCGTCAGGTGTCTCTAGTGTTCCCGTGACAAAACAGGCAAGGTGTTGCTCTTCTTACTACTACTATGAAATGGGCGGAACCCTCTCCAACCTTAGCAAATCAAAGACAGCAACGGAGTGTTTTTGCTAGTGAAATCATTAAAATTTTACAAATCGAGTTGCCATATTTCATTCTGTTTTAGCATTTGACGTTTCGAATATCCTCTGCAAATACTGAATACACACACACACACACACACACACACACACACATATATATATATATATATATATATATATATATATATATATATATATATATATATATATATATATGAATCCGCAAAATCACGTAGAAATTATTGGAGTATCGCAGCTAAAATATTCCTTCCGTTAACAACTACATTAGATTATTTCGACATAAGCCTTGTTCAAGTCACCGATGAAAGAAAAAGTCCTTTCAAATATGGTTTGATGTAAAATAATGATAAAAAAAACCACCATACATGAGTTATACCGGCCTAAATGACATTCAGAGAGAGAGAGAGAGAGAGAGAGAGAGAGAGAGATTCGGCCTGAATACATCGTTTTTTATTATATTTGTAGTACGTTGGTCAAAATTCGTCCGTAACTTTTTGAGTTAGGTTGGTGACACTCTAATAGACAGAGGTGATAACATGACCTCCTTCGCAGAGGTAATAATAATAATAATAATTATAATAATAATAATAATAATAATTGGACCAAAACGTAAATTTTGAGAGAGTTCTGTCGAGGTGAGTATGGACCCGCGCATTAAGCCCTTTGATAATTTGGAATTGCAAGATATTTCTTTGGATTTATTAAACGTAATTAGTCCTTCTTACCTTCTAAATTCCTGGAATTTATCCATTTATCCAAACATCGAAATCTTGTAACCCTTCCAGAAACCACATTATTACTTCCATGCTCAACTCGGGGCCGTTCTCACATAGGGGACCAAAACCCCCTGTTTCACGCTACGCTCAACTCTGCCTCACATAAATTTATATTAAGCCTTTATATGGGAGGTCAACCATATGCAGACTTTCAAAACATTTTCCAGGGACTATTGCAATATATCAAGAAACATATGTAAAAGGCAAACATTTCAAACGTATAATATGTATTTCTAAAGGAATACAAAATGTACACAGACAAAGCGAAAAAAAAAATCTTGATTTTAATATATTCCTCTTTGCAAACGAAGTCCGCTCAGGAAAAAATAACTAATTTGTAATTGCATATAGCATTATGAATACGCCCTTGTTACATACGCCTTTTTTTTTTTAGCCAAAGTTTAAGTTATATCCAAATAGATACCAAAACTTTTCGATCCGTTTCAAACCGATAAATCCAAATTAGCAAGTGATGATTTTTTCTCCTGACAAATTTCAAACTCATTTTAAAAGATAAAGTGCCTTTAATTTTTTTTTATAGAAAATTTAAAGCTATTTATTCAAATGTGGTTCGAAGTTAAGATTAATTATTTTCTTACTTATTTGTTCATTTGTTTATTTACTAGTTTATAAAGTTGCCAACGAGAGTGATTTTGAATTGGTCGCCGCACATTGTTAAGCATGAAAACAAATGCTTGAATGTAAGTAAATAAGTCGCCAAAAAAAGATGTTAAATAGTGATATTTGGTAAATACTGTATGTTTTGCAAAGGTGACAAAGTAAAGGACTCTGGTAATATACATAGGTTGCAGAAGTTCCACTCAGATGCGTATAAAAACATCGAAGAAAGGAAAATTTGACTAAATGATGAAGATTTACTATTTAAAATAAGAGGACTAGATCTTTTCGCAAGGGAGACCTAATTCCATGAGTGGCGACCCAAGCAGTTTTTAGTGAGACGAATACCTCAGCAGTGTTACACCATCACAGAAACTGAAGAAACATCAGACAAGAAAAGATGTATAGAGAAAGCATTTTCGCAACTACGATTTTATAAAAAAAGAAGTTATTCACAAAGTTCGGGTTCTAAAACTTTGTCATTTAGAAATGTGTATAATGAGAATCTATGCAACAATAGCAATAATGAACAAGCTTTTGAAATAACTAGTCAATCTAAGGTTGAAGATTGAACACGGTTCTGACCTGAAAGACAGCATCGACTTCTTCACTGATATTTTGTAAATCTTTGGAATCACTGAAAACAATTGTTCTTTCTGCTTTTAATTTGTGAGATGATGACTGGATCAAAGAAGTTAGTCTTGAGCTTTACACTAAATTACTTAATGCCTTCAAAGAAACGAAGACACTTCTATGGCCCACCAAATCTAGTTGGAAAAGCTGGATGCTGTAATTCCAGAGGCTCCAACAGGGAAAATAGCCCAGTGAGGAAAGGAAAAAAGGAAAATAGAATATTTTAAGAAGAGTAATAACATTGAAATAAGTATCTCCTATAGAAACTATAAAAACTTTAACAAAACAAGAGGAAGAGAAATAAGATGAATAGTGTTCTCGAGTGTAACCTCAACCAAGAAATTCCTGCTTATGTTCTACAATCTGTTTTTACACAAATGTTTGGTAAGAGGGACCCATCAGATCGAGAATGAATATTAGTACTAACAGTTAGTCAAGATATGTGTAAAGCAGCAACAGGTGGACAGTGGAAGATAAAAACGCATATCCTACTATGTATGACACTCTGGCATCTCTTCAAATCTAAATAATCAACTACTTTCCTAAACAAACTAGGTAATCATGAGTCCTATGTTTTTTTCTTTTGAATTAGAAACAGTCATGGCATATACATGGTTGAAAGTGTCAGTAATCAGTAATAGTGATGTGGTTAAGGATCAACCTGAAGGAACAGTGTTTCATGGCGACCGAGACAACTTTAATCAGTTGGTGTCTGATGTTTATGGAACTGGATCAGTTCAAAGCACAGTTGGAATCTACATGGAAGAATTTGGATTCTGTAAAGGTGATGGCCTGAAATTAGTCCCTCGTATCACTGAACCCATTCCTGAAAAGATTCGAAAGTCCAGTTTAAGAGTTTCCACCATACTACCGGAAAAAACCACATGAAGAACCAACCCTCATAGAGCCCTCAAACTGTGCTGAAAATTCCAGCATCAAGATTCTGATTTTTTTTTTAGATTATTGCTTGTCATATGCCCTTTGAGAGTCAATTTATCCCTGCTATATCAGGATCTGTGTCTAGTAGGCTGCTGCCAATACTTCAAACTTAACGAAAACTATGTATGTAGATATATGTATATGCATATATATCTGTGTATATATATGATATATATAATATATGTATATGATATACATATAATATATATATAATTACAGTATTTTTTAGATTTTTAAATGGGGAGCCCTGCCCTTCCAGTGGGGAGGGGTAGCCCTGCCCTGCCAGCGGGAAGGGGTAGCCCCGCCCTGCCAGCGGGAAGGGAGGAGCCCCGCCCTGCCAAAGGGAAAGAGGGGAGCCCCCCTGGCAGCAGGAAGGGGGGAACCTCCCCTGCCAGCAGGAAGGGGGAGCCCCTACCAGCAGGAAGGGGACAGCCCTGCCATGCCAGCAGGAAGGGGGGAACCCTGCCCTGCCAGTGGAAAGGGGGAAGCCCCTTGCCAGTGGAAAGAGGGAGGCCCCCTGGCAGCAGGAAGCGGGGAGCCCCCTGCCAGCGGGAACGGGAGCCCCGCCCTGGCAGCAGGAAGGGGTTAGCTCCGCCATGCCAGCAGGAAGGGGGGAACTCTGCCCTGCCAGCGGGAAGGGGGGAGCCCTGCCCTTCCAGCGGAAAGGGGGGAGCCCTGCCCTTCCACCCTTCCAGCAGGAAGGGAGGAGCCCCGCCCTTCCAGCGGGAAGGGGGAGCCCCGCCCTTCCAGCGGAAAGGGGGGAGCCGCGCCCTGCCAGCGCGAAGGGGAGCCCCGCCCTGCCAGCAGGAAGGGGGGAGTCCGCCCTGCCAGTGGGAAGGGGGAGCCCCACCCTGCCAGCGCAGGGGGGGGAGCCCCGCCCTGCCAGCTGGAATGGGGAGCCCTGACCTGCCAGCAGGAAGGGGGGAGCCTTGCCCTGCCAGTGGGAAGGGTGTAGCCCCGTCTTGCCAGCGGGAAGGAGGGAGCCCCGTTCTGCCAGCGAGAAGGGGGGAGTCCCGCCCTGCCAGCGGGAAGGGGGGAGCCCCACCCTGCCAGCGGGGGGGAGCCCCACCCTGCCAGCGGGGGGGAGCCCCGTCCTGCCAGCCGGAATGGGGAGCCCTGACCTGCCAGCAGGAAGGGGGGAGCCCTGCCCTGCTAGCGGGAAGGGGGGAGCCTTGCCCTGCCAGCGGGAAGGGTGTAGCCCCGTCTTGCCAGCGGGAAGGAGGGAGCCCCGTTCTGCCAGCGAGAAGGTGGGAGCCCCGCCCTGCCAGCGGGAAGGGGGGAGCCCCACCCTGCCAGCGGGGGGGAGCCCCGCCCTGCCAGCGGGTAGGGGGGGAGGCCCGCCCTGGCTTATGGGAAGCGGGTAGCCCCCCCGAGCCAACAATATAGAGTGCTTGTATCTAGCTTATTTTTAAGAAACATGAGAGCCATTTGGAAATCTATAACATGCTCCAAAAAGTCTTCAAAGTCTTCAAAGCTCCCCCAACTCATTGTTTGTCTCCAATTTGTCTTTCGTTGAATGCTTTCCTGTCACAGCTCCAAAAGGAGAAATATGGAATACTAGTGCAATCCCAAATTGCCTTCAAATTGTCATGCGCCTTAAGCATAAATGTTAGAAAAGGTAAAAAGGTCGTTTTGATTGTTTTATTGACCAACCCAAATTTGCAAGCATTTATCACAGACTCACCATGAGGCTATTAAAAAGGAAACAAGATTTGTATTTTGCAGAAAATGCTTTGGTGAAAGTTAAGAGAATTGTTGAGTGTGACTTTGAAAGAAAACCAAAATACTTCGTCATAAAGGGATCAACGACAAGTGGAATCATGAAGGCAGTCATGAAAAGCATACCAAGAATCTTGAAGACTAATAACTGATTTATTTGAAAGGATTCTGACAAAAAATACAGGAAGAAGAGGGAGACAGAAAGGAGAACGGGAGAGAAGGAATGAAGAATCCGAAAAGGAGAACTAGTTATTATTTGTTTATAATTTTACGGTAGGTTGGATTTGAAAGGAGAAAGTAAAGTCCCTAATGTTGAATATCCAAAAATATAGATTGTGCAGAATAAGGCGGACACTGCACAGACGTAGAGAATATTGAAGGACCTGAGAAAGGTCTAAAATTTTTCAATCTGAAATCATTTTTTTCTCTCTAAAAAAGGAAGGACTTCTAAGGAGAGGCACTGCAATTGGAAGTCTTCTTTTTGGAAATCCCTAACAGGCTCCAAATCCGTAATAGTCTTCAAAATTCTCTCAACTCGTTGTTCGACTGAATGCTTTCCTGTCAAGGCTCCAAAAGATTCTTAGTCTCTCTGTTAGGAGGAATATAGAATACCGGTGCATTTTGAAATCGGCTTCAATTTGTCATTCGTCTTGAGCAGGAATGTTAGAAAAGGTAAAAAGATTGTTTTAATCGTTTTATTGATCAACCCAAATTTGCAAGATTTTATCACCGACTTGCCTCTGAGGCCATTAAAAAGGAAAAAAAGATTTGGGTGATGCACTAAATGCTTTGGTGAATAGAGAATTATTGAGTCTGCGACTTTGGAAGAAACCAAAATACAAAAAGGAATCAACAAGTGGAATCTGGAAGGCACTTATAAAAAGCTAAACAAGAATCTTCAAGACTAATAATGGATTTATTTGAAAGGTTTCTGACAGAAAATACAGGAAGAAGAGGGAGACAGGAGGGAGAACGGGAGAGAAGAAATAGAATCCGAAAAGGAGAACTAGTCATTATTTGTTGATCACTTTACGATTGTGCGGATTTGAAATGAGAACGTAAAGTCTATAATGTTGAAGATCCAAAAATAAAGCTTGTGCAGAATAAGGCGGAAACTCCACAGAAGTAGAGAATACTGAAGGATCATAGAAAGCAAAAATTCTTCAATCTGAAGTAAATGTTTTTCCCCTCTAAAAGGAACAACTTCTAAGGAGAGACATTCCAATTGCACGCCTTCCTTTTAGCACGCTCTTATAAGAAAAATAATTATCTAGGACCGACGAAGGAACGGGTTTGGAATCGGCGATTTTTGGTTTACGGCGCCCCGGATTTGAACTTCGGGCTCCAGCTTCGGTCGTCATTTTGTGTCAGCCTCATCATCTGTCTGGCGTCAGTGTTCGTGTCATCCAACAGAAGTAACAACTTTTAAAAGATACAAAAAGTATATTTTAATTGCAAAGGGATCAATGGTTCTATTGGGTTTCGTCGTCATGAAACGCCTTCAAGATGTTCGTCAAAAGAAATTCGACTGAGAAGCGCAACGGCATGAGGAGAGGAACTGGTCAAACGAATACTCTGAGGAAAGAGTTCGTTGCCCTTCATCAGGACCCCTAAAAGATTGATACGCAACCGGTACGTCAAAACGGAAAGAGTAGGAACGGGGTACCATCGGGCGCACACACACACACACACACACACACACACATATATATATATATATATATATATATGTGTGTGTGTGTGTGTGTGTGTGTGTGTGTGTGTGTGTGTTTGCTGGGTATTATTTTCTTACCTATTACTATTTTACTAATTTCTATGGTAAATTAATAAAAGGGGTGTTTGTATAGTTACGTTTTTGATATAGCTGTCCATAACAGACAGTAAGTAGAGTATTGAGAAACTAGATCTTCCCCAATCCTGTTTTTCTAAGGCTAAACTAACTAGTTTAGCATTTAAGTCCTATGGAAGTAAGACACTCTTCATGAATGTTGATGATTATGGAGGTGTAGACCCAAATGCTACTTTTCCTTGTTTTTTTTTTTTTTTTTTTTTTTTTTTTTTTTTTATAAAGACTACTGATATCTTAGCTCTTAAGTTGTCTGCTATCTTCTTCAAGTTATCAAATTATATATATATATATATATATATATATATATATATATATATATATATAAATATATACATATACATATATATATATATATATATATATATGTATATACATGTATATATATGTATGTCTTTGTATATATACATATATCTATACATGTATATATATGTATATATATATGTATATATATACATATTTATATGCATATATATACATATATATACATATGTATATACATATATATACATACATATACATATATATGCATATATATACATATATACACATATATACATGTATATATATGTATAAATATATGTATATATATGTATATATATGAGTATATACATATGTATATGTTTGTATAAATATGTATATTTATACATATATATACACATACATACATATACATACATATGTATATATATGCATATGTGTATATATTTATATATATATGTGTATATATGTATATATACGTATATGTATATGTATATATGTCTGTATAAGTATATATATGTATATGTATACATATGCATACATATGTATATATATGTATATATATGTGTATGTATTATATATGCATATATATGTATATATATGTATATATGTTTATACATATGAATATATATATATGTATATATATGTGTGTATAAATATATGTATATATGTATATATGTGTATATACAGTATATGTATATTTATGTGTATATATATTTATATATATATATGTATATAAATGTATATATATGTGTATATATATGTATATTTATGTGTATATACGTGTATATATATATATATATATATATATATATATATATATATATATATATATATATATATATATATATATATATATATATATATAGTCACGAAAGGAGAACTGAGTTTGTATTTCATATTTCCTTTCGTGGCTATAGAAATTTTATGTTCATCACGTGTTAGCTTTTGTGATTTCTACACACACACACACACACACACACACACACACACACACACACACATATATATATATATATATATATATATATATATATATATAATGATAAATTTTGCACTTTTAGACGTGTTTTTATATTTATGTAAGCCATATATTATACTCCCTTAATATCTGGATTCTCTCTATACCTCGGGATCAGGAAACAAAGGGTGAATCAACTCGGCGATAATAGCTTTTGGTCTGCCGAGGAATCGAACCCTGATCAGAGAAACTGGCATGAAAATTGGGAGAGATTTCTTTTCTGGAGGGATAGTCAGAAGCTAGGAACTAATATTGACGGTCTAAGAAGAGCACCGGAGGTGAAGGCCATTCATTTTGAAAATAATGAGAATGTTTGATAAATATATGATTAAAGAATGAAAGAAAGGACCACAAATGAAAAAGAATAAAATAGGGGAACAAAAATGTTAAAGAATAAATACCTAACTAGACATGTCAGTGGATAGAGGAAGAAGCTCAGAAAATAAAATCTGAAGAATGAGAGAATATATCTAGGAATCCAATGATATCGCTCCTCAGCTGTGTGATTTAGTGATTAAAGGACAATCAAACATTTATTTTCGAGATATCTTAATATATGGTTTTACCCTTTCCCGCTTACTGCATCAGCTGTAGAAATTATGGTTCAACTAATATCTTGATAGGCGGAGGAGCTGGTATGGATGGCTATTTCTTGAACACTCCGAACTAGAGCTTCACGGATAGTGATGTGTTTTTCGCTCGTAAGCTCCCATATGCCTAGGCCCTAGAGTAATTCACCCGGTTCAGAACCCACATCCAACACCACATAGCTGTGCTAATTCGGGCACTTGATCACTGTAAATAGGGACTTTATCATACAGAGTTAAGCTTATTTGAATCGAGACTGAGGGAACGTTGTGCATGAAATTAACAAGATGTCAGTTTGATCTCCAGGCAATGTAATTTCTCAAGATAAAGTTACCAGCAATTATATAATCATCGATAACTTGCAGTCAGGGCATTAGCGTGGGGAATAATTTTGCGCTTATGCCACCTGAATATGTATTTTTCCGACAATTTATAGGAGAATACGTTTTGGGAAAATAGGTATATCATAGTTTCATGACAAAATTTCGGAAGATTACGTCTTTCTGAGACTAAAAAGCTTGTATTTTTTATATGATTTGTCAATAAAACAAATTTCCGATAGCCTTTGCCAGAATATAATAGCGCCCTCATTTTTACCTCCACTTATTTTCGATACGAAGTAATAAATTCTTATTCCACCATTCACTGCCCTTCCTCATGCTGCTTCCAACAAACTTCTTGCCTCACACATCACTTGCAATGCCAACAAAATTTTCTTTTACTAACTTCCACTCCTCTTCTAAATTACCAATTTCTCTTACTTTCACTTCGTCATATGCCATTTTCAACTTTTCTTGATATTTACTTTTTACCCCCGGTTTTATTAGCTCTTCGACCCTCACTAGCTCCCTTTTACATCCACCTACTCTATTCCCCCACTCTTTTGCTACAACTAATTTTCCTTCCACCAAAAAATGATCAGACATTCCGTTAGCCCTAAGCACGTGCATGTCTTTCAATCTTCCAAACATTAATTTAGTTATCAACACATAATCCATTAACGCCCTTCCTACCACTCTTCCATTTGCCACTCTTACCCATGTATACTTGTTTTTATCTTTCTTTTTGAAAACGCTAGAACTTATCACCATATCTTGCTCAACACACATATCTACCAGTCTCTCACTACTCTCATTTTCACCTGGTACGCCATACTTCCCAATGACACCTTCTACCTCTCCAGCACCCACTCTAGCATTTAAGTCACCCATGACAACTTCATAATTCTTTCTACCCAGTCCTTTTACACACCTAGTTAATTCATTCCAGAACTCATTCCGCTCTTCTTTGCTTTTCTCACAACCTGGCCCATACGCACTGACAAAAGCCCAACATTACCTACCCAACCTACCAACCTAACCCTTACCCACATTAACCTAGATGATATCTCCTTCCATTCCATTACTTTACCTGTCATCCATTCACTCAGCAATAAAGCCACACCTTCTCTTGCTCTTCCCCTTTCAATCCCAGACACTCTTCCAGAAATTTCACCAAACATCACTTCACCTTTCCCTTTTATCTTTTTCTCACACAAAGCCAATTTATCCATCCTTCTATTCCTAAACATACTTCCAATCTTACATATTTTACTCTATTGTATATATATACAACGCACATTCAAACACCCCAAAACTAGGGTACGGGGAGCAGTCACTCTCCCCCAGCTCCACCTCTTTGATGTCTCACAGGATTATAATATATTTAGTGTGTGGATGTGTTTTGTATTTGCAGTGGATAGTTGTGACGTAAAATTTAAATATGGCAACTCGATTTGTTTTTGTATGCTTTTGCTAACAAAGACAGCCCTTTACTGTCTTTGGTTCGCTAAGGTTGGAGAAGGCTCCTCCCATTTCATAGCAGTAGTAAGAAGAGCAACACATTGTCTGTTGTGTCATGGGAAAACTAGAGACATAACGAAAGATTTCCCCCGAGTTAGTATTTAATATTACTTAGTATACGAGAAGGTAAAGGCGATGATATTGAACAAGAAAGAGAGACAGATGTTGGGGGGAATTTGTAGAGAAAGAATAGCTTAGCCTTAGATAAAGAAAAGGGTATGCGGATCTAGTCTTTGTTAAGAGTTGGAATTGAAGAGAAAAAAATTATGTAGGCAAATTTTTTTTTTTTTTTTTTTTGGAAAGAATTGATTTTTCGTTTTAAAAACTGCTGTGCTGCCATATTAAATCGATGGAGAACCATTGTTGAGAAGGCCTTGAATAAATGATAAGTTTTAAGAGATATAGGATTTGTAGGTGGGGAAGTAACTTGTTTGGTATGAAAATGGTTATAGTACAAGTATGTTACTTCATTTCTCTTGGGATGGTCAATGTCTTTTTAATGAAATGATGTGGAAAGTCAACAAAATAGCTGTAGATGTTGGACCAATGTGTATGTGTATGTAAACACACACACACAATATATATATATATATATATATATATATATATATATATATATATATATATATATATATATATATATATATAATAGATATGGATTAGCTTTGTTTATGTTCATAATCGTAAGATTTTATGTTTTTATGCTATTTCGTAATAAATTTTACTCAGTAAGAATGAGAAACTGTTCATTATTCCCAAGTTGAATTCCCGAGCTTTTAAACTGGAATCCATTTCATTTACCAATTAATTATTTCACGCTTCAGAATTTTGGTCATCCAGCTACAAAGCGATACGTAATTTGAGTGTATTTCGTATCTGAATAGAAACGATGTTAGTGTGAAGCTATTGCTGGACGACATTCCCAATGAAAATCAAAATTTTCTCCGTTGCCAGCGAAGCTTCTTGGAATATCCTTTCCTCCATTTTTTAAGCGTTTTCGTATCATGATTATTTAGTTTCTTTGTTAACCTACTACAACTGTAATTCATGAGTCGAAGAGATTTTGAAACGGGTCCACACCTGCATAGGTTAATTTTATAGAATATAAAATAAGTCAAAGATATTTTGAAACGTGTGCACACCTTCATAGGTTAATTTTATAAAGATAAAAAACAGTCGAAGAGATTTTGAAACGGGTGCACACCTGCATAGGTTTATTTTATAGAAGATAAAAAAAGGGTCGAAGTGATTTTGAAACGAATGCACACCTGCATAGGTTAATTTTATAGAATTTAAAATAAGTCAAAGATATTTTGAAACGTGTGCACACCTTCATAGGTTAATTTTATAAAGATAAAAAAAAAGTCGAAGAGATTTTGAAACGGGTACACATCTACATAGGTTAATTTTATTATAGAAGATAATAAAAGGGTCAAAGAGATGTTGAAACGGGTGCTCACCTGCATAGGTTAATTTTAGAGAAGATACACAAAGAATTGAGGAGATTTTAAAACGTGCACACCTGCATAGGTTAATTTTAGAGAAGATAGAATAATAAAAGAATCAAGAGATGTTGAAACGGATGCACACCTGCATAGGTTAATTTTAGAGAAGATGAAAAAAAAAGAGTTAAATAAATTTTGAAATGTATGCACTCCTGCATAGGTTGATTTTAGGGAAGATAAAAAAAAAGTGTCAAAGAGATTTTTAAATGGGTACACACCTGCATAGGTTAATTTTAGAGAAGATACAAAAAGAGTCGAAGAGATTTGGAAACGTGTACACACCTGCATAGGTTAATTTTAGAGAAGATGAAAAAAAAAGTCAGAGATTTTTAATTGGGTACACACCTGCATAGGTTAATTTTAGAGAATATACAAAAAGAGTCGAAGAGATTTGGAAACGTGTACACACCTGCATAGGTTAATTTTAGAGAACATACAAAAAGAGTCGAAGAGATTTGGAAACGTGTACACACCTGCATAGGTTAATTTTAGAGAAGATGAAAAAAAAGTCAGAGATTTTTAATTGGGTACACACCTGCATAGGTTAATTTTAGAGAATATACAAAAAGAGTCGAAGAGATTTGGAAACGTGTACACACCTGCATAGGTTAATTTTAGAGAAGATACAAAAAGAGTCGAAGAGATTTGGAAACGTGTACACACCTGCATAGGTTAATTTTAGAGAAGATACAAAAAGAGTCGAAGAGATTTGGAAACGTGTACACACCTGCATAGGTTAATTTTAGAGAAGATACAAAAAGAGTCGAAGAGATTTGGAAACGTGTACACACCTGCATAGGTTAATTTTAGAGAAGATGAAAAAAAAAGTCAGAGATTTTTAATTGGGTACACACCTGCATAGGTTAATTTTAGAGAATATACAAAAAGAGTCGAAGAGATTTGGAAACGTGTACACACCTGCATAGGTTAATTTTAGAGAATATACAAAAAGAGTCGAAGAGATTTGGAAACGTGTACACACCTGCATAGGTTAATTTTAGAGAAGATGAAAAAAAAAGTCAGAGATTTTTAATTGGGTACACACCTGCATAGGTTAATTTTAGAGAATATACAAAAAGAGTCGAAGAGATTTGGAAACGTGTACACACCTGCATAGGTTAATTTTAGAGAATATACAAAAAGAGTCGAAGAGATTTCGAAACGTGTACACACCTGCATAGGTTAATTTTAGAGAAGATACAAAAAGAGTCGAAGAGATTTGGAAACGTGTACACACCTGCATAGGTTAATTTTAGAGAAGATACAAAAAGAGTCGAAGAGATTTGGAAACGTGTACACACCTGCATAGGTTAATTTTAGAGAAGATACAAAAAGAGTCGAAGAGATTTCGAAACGTGTACACACCTGCATAGGTTAATTTTAGAGAAGATACAAAAAGAGTCGAAGAGATTTCGAAACGTGTACACACCTGCATAGGTTAATTTTAGAGAAGATACAAAAAGAGTCGAAGAGATTTGGAAACGTGTACACACCTGCATAGGTTAATTTTAGAGAAGATACAAAAAGAGTCGAAGAGATTTGGAAACGTGTACACACCTGCATAGGTTAATTTTAGAGAAGATACAAAAAGAGTCGAAGAGATTTCGAAACGTGTACACACCTGCATAGGTTAATTTTAGAGAAGATACAAAAAGAGTCGAAGAGATTTGGAAACGTGTACACACCTGCATAGGTTAATTTTAGAGAAGATACAAAAAGAGTCGAAGAGATTTGGAAACGTGTACACACCTGCATAGGTTAATTTTAGAGAAGATACAAAAAGAGTCGAAGAGATTTGGAAACGTGTACACACCTGCATAGGTTAATTTTAGAGAAGATACAAAAAGAGTCGAAGAGATTTGGAAACGTGTACACACCTGCATAGGTTAATTTTAGAGAAGATACAAAAAGAGTCGAAGAGATTTGGAAACGTGTACACACCTGCATAGGTTAATTTTAGAGAAGATACAAAAAGAGTCGAAGAGATTTGGAAACGTGTACACACCTGCATAGGTTAATTTTAGAGAAGATACAAAAAGAGTCGAAGAGATTTCGAAACGTGTACACACCTGCATAGGTTAATTTTAGAGAAGATACAAAAAGAGTCGAAGAGATTTGGAAACGTGTACACACCTGCATAGGTTAATTTTAGAGAAGATACAAAAAGAGTCGAAGAGATTTGGAAACGTGTACACACCTGCATAGGTTAATTTTAGAGAAGATACAAAAAGAGTCGAAGAGATTTCGAAACGTGTACACACCTGCATAGGTTAATTTTAGAGAATATACAAAAAGAGTCGAAGAGATTTCGAAACGTGTACACACCTGCATAGGTTAATTTTAGAGAAGATACAAAAAGAGTCGAAGAGATTTGGAAACGTGTACACACCTGCATAGGTTAATTTTAGAGAAGATACAAAAAGAGTCGAAGAGATTTGGAAATGTGTACACACCTGCATAGGTTAATTTTAGAGAATATACAAAAAGAGTCGAAGAGATTTGGAAACGTGTACACACCTGCATAGGTTAATTTTAGAGAATATAAAAAAAGGAGTCAAAGAGATTTTTAAATGGGTACACACCTGCATAGGTTAATTTTAGAGAATATAAAAAAAGGAGTCAAAGAGATTTTTAAATGGGTACACACCTGCATAGGTTAATTTTAGAGAAAATACAAAGAGAGTCGAAGATATTTGGAAACGCGTACACATCTGCATAGGTTAATTTTAGAGAATATAAAAAAAGAGTCAAAGATTTTGAAATGGGTGCACACCTGCATAGGTTAGTTTTAGAGAAGAGGAAAAAAACGTCAAAGAGATTTTGAAATGGGTTCACACGTGCATAGGTTAATTATAGAGAAGATACTAAGAGTCGAAGAGATTTTGAAACGGGGGCACACTTGCATAGGCTAGTTTTAGGGAAGATAAAAAGAGTAGAAGAGATTTTGAAACGGGTGCACACCTGCATAGGTTCATTTTAGAGAAGATACAAAAAGAGTCGAAGAGATTTGGAAACGTGTACACACCTGCATAGGTTAATTTTAGAGAAGATACAAAAAGAGTCGAAGAGATTTGGAAACGTGTACACACCTGCATAGGTTAATTTTAGAGAATATACAAAAAGAGTCGAAGAGATTTGGAAACGTGTACACACCTGCATAGGTTAATTTTAGAGAAGATACAAAAAGAGTCGAAGAGATTTGGAAACGTGTACACACCTGCATAGGTTAATTTTAGAGAAGATGAAAAAAAAAGTCAGAGATTTTTAATTGGGTACACACCTGCATAGGTTAATTTTAGAGAATATACAAAAAGAGTCGAAGAGATTTGGAAACGTGTACACACCTGCATAGGTTAATTTTAGAGAATATACAAAAAGAGTCGAAGAGATTTGGAAACGTGTACACACCTGCATAGGTTAATTTTAGAGAAGATGAAAAAAAAAGTCAGAGATTTTTAATTGGGTACACACCTGCATAGGTTAATTTTAGAGAATATACAAAAAGAGTCGAAGAGATTTGGAAACGTGTACACACCTGCATAGGTTAATTTTAGAGAATATACAAAAAGAGTCGAAGAGATTTCGAAACGTGTACACACCTGCATAGGTTAATTTTAGAGAAGATACAAAAAGAGTCGAAGAGATTTGGAAATGTGTACACACCTGCATAGGTTAATTTTAGAGAAGATGAAAAAAAAAGTCAGAGATTTTTAATTGGGTACACACCTGCATAGGTTAATTTTAGAGAAGATACAAAAAGAGTCGAAGAGATTTGGAAACGTGTACACACCTGCATAGGTTAATTTTAGAGAAGATACAAAAAGAGTCGAAGAGATTTGGAAATGTGTACACACCTGCATAGGTTAATTTTAGAGAATATACAAAAAGAGTCGAAGAGATTTGGAAACGTGTACACACCTGCATAGGTTAATTTTAGAGAATATAAAAAAAGGAGTCAAAGAGATTTTTAAATGGGTACACACCTGCATAGGTTAATTTTAGAGAAAATACAAAGAGAGTCGAAGATATTTGGAAACGCGTACACATCTGCATAGGTTAATTTTAGAGAATATAAAAAAAGGAGTCAAAGAGATTTTTAAATGGGTACACACCTGCATAGGTTAATTTTAGAGAAAATACAAAGAGAGTCGAAGATATTTGGAAACGCGTACACATCTGCATAGGTTAATTTTAGAGAATATAAAAAAAGAGTCAAAGATTTTGAAATGGGTGCACACCTGCATAGGTTAGTTTTAGAGAAGAGGAAAAAAACGTCAAAGAGATTTTGAAATGGGTTCACACGTGCATAGGTTAATTATAGAGAAGATACTAAGAGTCGAAGAGATTTTGAAACGGGGGCACACTTGCATAGGCTAGTTTTAGGGAAGATAAAAAGAGTAGAAGAGATTTTGAAACGGGTGCACACCTGCATAGGTTCATTTTAGCGGAGATAAAAAGAGTTGAAGAGATTTTGAAACGGGTTCACACCTGCATAGGTTATTTTTTGAGAAGATAAAAAAAAATCGATGAGATTTTGAAACAGGTGCACACCTGCATAGGTTAATTTTAGAAAAGATAAGAAAAAAAATGAGTCGAAGAGATTTTGAAACGTGTGCACACCTGTATAG
This sequence comes from Palaemon carinicauda, assembly GCF_036898095.1. Taxonomy (NCBI): domain Eukaryota; kingdom Metazoa; phylum Arthropoda; class Malacostraca; order Decapoda; family Palaemonidae; genus Palaemon; species Palaemon carinicauda. The sequence continues at coordinate 3,295,685 of NC_090768.1, forward strand.
GTTAATTTTAGAGAAGATAAAAAGAGGTCGTAGTCTGTCTCTGGTTTTACTTAATGTTGGCTGTTTACAGTTTTTGTGTCATTATCTGATACTAATGTACGGGACCCGTAAAAATGAATGCACACACATGGACACGCAACACCCTTTCATCTGGGTATGATTACTTCCTCTTCCTCGTACTTGAGGGACGGGGAGAGCTGAACGTGACCGAAAAGAAATATGTATTTATATGTATAGGTAGACACTTGCTCTTTATTAATAGGGGAGATTCTTATTAGAAGGGATATTGCACTTTTTCTGGATTGAGTCAATTAAGGTGAGCCATAACAGTATCAAAGGAGGTGAGGTGTTAGTGGACGGTGGTCATGTCTGAATGTCCCGTCCCTTGTCTCTGTTGCTAAATGGTAACGTTTAAACTACTTGCAGAATACATTCCAACTCCTTTATCTAACTTTCACTTGCAGTTTTCCCTGTAGCCAACACCGATTCTTTTACTCCCTGATTGGCCCATAACCAATAATTAAGCGAGTATAATCTATATATATATACTTGAAAAAAAAATTATTTGAAAGAATTTATTTTTCTTTTTAAATGTTACTGTTCTGTCACTTTTTATGTAAGAATTATTCTCAGTTTTTTAAGAAACGTGTTATGCACAAGGATTCTTAGAAAGACAAGTATATAAATAGAGAATTTACAGGCATATTCGCTAGATTCATATATTTTCATAGCCTCAATGATCTATAAAGTTATCAATTCCGTCAAACATCTTTTTATGCGACTTCAACTACAAACTTTTAGTTTGAATGCGAATGAAACGAAGCTTTTACTTCTCTTGTGGGATTCAAGACCACGCGCGGAAGTAAGAATAAGATTGCTTTAACCCACCGAAGGAATTTATGTACTGTATTATACGTACATGTATATGTATACTTTGTACTCAAACACACGCATATAGATGCCTGTAGTTACAGTATATATATATATATATATATATATATATATATATATATATATGCATATATGTATATATATATATATATATATATGCATATGCATATATGTATATATATGTATATGTATATATATATATATATATATATATATATATATATATACATATGCATATGCATATATGTATATATATATGCATATATATATATATATATACATATACATATACATATACATATACTGTACATACATATTTCAAGAACTGCAATTACTTGTTTACTGCATCGACATACCTGAGCCTTGTACTATGCTGTCCTATGTCTTCCACTCAATTTTGTATTGCGAGTGATTATGATAGTATTAATCCATGTACATATAACAGAGAAAGTTTAAAACTGATTATTTACTATACTACCATAACCTTTAATAATGTTCCAAGTTAAGTGAATGATGGCTCAAATGCTCTAACCAACCATGCTATCACGAGAGATATAAGTTTATTACCAGTCCATCGTACATATCCCTGTCGAATTCAGGAATCTGTTTTTAGACTTGAAATAAACTCATCTCCACCATGATAGCTGATTAGTTAGTTTGCAACACGTGGTTATTTATGATGAATATATATCACTAACACTCGTGATTTTAATCAATGTAAGTATCAACCACAATGGCATTAAATATCGAATTCTACCTTGTGATTGTATATATACTGGAAATTCATTAATGATAACAGCTTCTGGCTGGACAAGGATTCGAACCTATGTCTCTTAGCCGAAACCATGCCTGCAGGCACTCTAACTCGTCCAGTACACGACGAAGGCCTCAGACATGTCCTTCATCTCTCGGCTGTTTATGGTTTTTCTATGGAAGTCTATATCCGCAAATTTTCTTAGCTCGTCAATAGATCTTCTTCTATTCCTTCCCTTGCTTCTTTTACAATGTCTAGTGATCCATTCTGTTATTCTTAATGTCCATCTATAAGCTTTCATTCTCATTATATGTCCTGCCCATGTCTTATTTCATTCTTTTACATGTTGCTAGAGTATCCTCTACTTTAGTTGTGCTCTCATGTCCATGTTGCTCTTTTTTCTGTCTGTTAGTGTTATTCTCATCATTATTCTTTCCATAGCTCTTTGAGTTGTAACTAGCTTATTTTCTAAGGATTTGGTAAGGCTCCAAGTTTCCGATGCATAAGTTAAAACTGGTAGGACCATCCGATTCAATAATTTTCGTTTTAGAGAAAGTGGCATTTTACGTTTCATAATTCTATTTTTTTTTACTAAAAGCTCTCCATCCCATGCTTATCTTTCTTTTAATTTCGGTCTCGTATATATATATATATATATATATATGCGTGTGTGTGTTCTGTGTATATATAATAGATATATTATATGTATGTATGTATACAATTATCTATTTATCTACATGTACAGTATATACATATATGGTATTTATATTTAGATAATATTTGGTCATATATTTTTTTTCTTACGCTTATGTAATTAACCTAAGCACCAGTGGTATCAGTTATATTTCATAATATATATATATATACATATATATATATATATATATGTATACATACATATATATATATATATATACATATATATATATATATATATATATGTTTCTATCCGTCTTCTATCAGGTGGTCCATTTATTTAACCTTTAGTCAATATCTGTTTCAGCCTGTAGTAATTTATGGTTACCATCAGGGTGATCTTACAAAGAATTCACAGAAATTGTGTGATGGCAGTGCAGTTAGACCAACAAAATTTGTAAAATATTTTTGAGAGTATAAAAATTTCCAGACACTTAGAGTGGACAAATGCAAGGATAGACATATCTCGTTAAATATATATAACCACAGTGCATATATATAATTTTTTTTCTTTTTTTTTTCTTTTTTTTTATTATACATACTTTGAAGGCTGAACAGTTAGCACCTAATCTGAAAAGCAAACATAACGAGTCGATAGCAACTTTGCCAGAAGATTTCCGTGAAAATCTCCCGTAAACGAGTTTTTTTTTCATTTGTTATAGGGGGTAATCGGATATTCAGTACGGCAAGAGAGTCAGGGAAATAATGATGTATGTAAATTGTCTTAGCATGTAATCATACTTTGAAACTCGAGTGGCTTAAGCATCCCTTGCTTAAAGAAAATACGTCTCTCTCGATATCTAGTTCATTTTACATGAATCACATAAAGTTGCAAAAGGTATTCAATTACCATGCATTTCATGATTAAAGCTCTAGAAATATTTCCGATCAGCTCTTACATTTTTCAGTGCAAAGTACTTATTTTTATATTCTTTATTTTATTTTCTTTAGAACAACCGCTTTTAGTTATGTGATTTTTTTCTTTCCGTAAGTGGTGAAAATTTTGAAACGTAGGTTTTCATTATCATATTACAGTACCATAATACAGGTCCATCTAGGAATTTACCTCAGCTCTTTGCTAAGTCTTAGTTCCAATTATTCTATCCAGAGATAAGACTAAACAGTTTTTTATGAATTAGCCAGTAAGATATTAGTTTGATAGGAACTTTGTAGGCCCCATAATTAAGAAAATTTGATCCCTCATTCAGACCTGTATAATTATTTGAAGCCTTCAGAAATAGCCATTTTCGCTTCATTAATTGTACTCCTAACCTATTTCAATTTTTTTTTTTTTAATCACAGTACTCCTCATTCTATACATTTGAACGCGTACTCGATATCTATGGAAAACAAAATATTTCTTCAACCTTCTCGGTGACAAGGATGTGATCTCGCTCGCCTATCTAGTCCTAAACAGGATAATTTTAAAACGAATGGGTAATGAGGTAGATGTTATTTTAAACAACTAAGAAAATGAGCGAGCAATAGCACTTTGTTCTTTCCGAATTAGTCATTTGAAGAACTAAACGTAAAAAGATTATCTGTTAAAAGATAACGACTTGAGATTTTCCTCGTAAGTTATGGAATAGGAATAAAAATGATATAAAACCTTTATCTTTTCAAACCTTCCGGGCCAGTTAGTGTCCGTCCAGTGAGTGTAGAAACCTACAAATATAAAATATACATAATCAGCATAGATGTAGTCATTAATATTTTAGAAATTTTTAAATCGTATTGTTCAAGACATATAGTTTTGATAAAAAGGTTATCACCTAGAACAAAGTTTCAAAAATGTTGTTTATGGAAAGGTAATTGTAAGAAATAATGAATGAATATATCCTTCGAATATGATATTTACACCAGATTTTTTCTTTATGCTTTCTAAATGGGGATGATAATATTTATCTCTCATCAAACTACTGTAAACTTAGGATGAAAATTATAAGGTATAAAAGAAAGAAAGAAAAAAAAAGTTACGTCCAATTATTCACACGCAGTTTCGTCTGTATTCTGCTAGCAGTATTGTATACATACCTTTTTTTTTTTTTAAAGGGTGGACATTTATCAGCCTAATTAGTATGTATGTATATATATTGAATATTACATGCACACAAACACACATACACACACACACACACACATATATATATATATATATATATATGTATGTATATTTATATATTATATCAATAACAACAAATTTCGTTTCTAGTCCATTGCAGGACAAAGACAAGCTGGCCAATCCGGATAGGTGATGAGGGGAGACTTTGATCTGATCGCTTATAGCAAATCAGCCTAGTATGGGTGGTCCTAACTAGTACAGCTTTGCTGATCACGGTGACTCGCAAACCCTTTCACCAGGTCCACTCAAAAAGAAAGGGTTTGTGTATACCTATTCAGATATATATATATATATATATATATATATATTTATATATATATATATAAATATATATATATATACATATATATATATATATATATATATATATATATATATATATATCAAAACCATTGTTCTCTGGTCTTGGATAATGCCATAATCTCTGTACCATGGTCTTTCACTGTCTTGAGGTAGAGTTCTCTTGCCTGAGGGTACACTCGGGCACACTATCTTATTTCTCTTTTTCTGATTTTTTAAAGTTTTCATTGTTTATTTATGAAAGATTTTTTTTAATGTTACTTCTCATGAAATTTATTTACATTCTTCACTGGGGTATTTTATCTGTTGGAGCCCTTGGGCTTATATTATCCTGTTTTACCAACTAGGGTTGTAGCTAAGTAAGTAATATATATATATATATATATATATATATACACACACACATATATATATATATATATATATAAATAGATTTCTACCTCATACTTGGGATCAGACCCTAGTCCCTTCTAATAAAAGGCCAGGTCGCTCTAACCATGCCAACAGAGGCTCAATAGAAGGTGGGACCTAACTGCTAACTGCAGTTCAGGATTTACCTGGCGAGACACCAGCCTCTTACCAGCGAGTTTTCCCCTACTTCCCGGCCCACCACGTGACACAATTGATAGTAATTCATTCAAATTACCTCTAATGAGTCAATATGGATAGATATCAACACAACATCGTGCTCAAATAGAAATAAATTTCTACCCCATACTTGGGATCGAACCCTAGCCCCTTTTAATGAAAGGCCACGTCCGACTTCTTTTGAGCCTCTGGTGGCATGGTTGGAGCGACCTGGCCTTTCATTAGAAGGGGCTAGGGTTCGATCCCAAGTATGAGGTAGAAATTTATTTCTATTTGAGCACGATATTGTGTTGATATTTATCCATATTATTATTATTATTATTATTAAATGCTAAGCTACAACCCTAGTTGGAAAAGCATGATGCTATAAGCCCAGGGGCCCCAACAAGGAAAATAGCCCAGTGAGGAAAGGAAATAAAGAAAAATAAAATATTTATGTATAGTAACAACATTAAAATAAATATTTGCTACAAAAACCATAAAAACTTCAACAAAACTAGAGGAAGAGAAACTAGATATATATATATATATATATATATATATATATATATTTATAAGGTTAGGTCTGATGCTTGCCGAATATTGATTTTTCGCACTATGGCGAATCCGCCTCATCAGCAGCATTTGTTTTCATTGATTGCACCGGCTCCGTTTTGGAGAAAATATTGCTGAAAATGCCATTATTTGGGGCTGCTGATCAGATTTTTAACGCCATCTGTGCGGAAGGTGGAGGTCCATCATCGTCCTGGAACGATCGGTTAATAGTCTCCAGAAGGACTTTGGCTCTCTTAAGGAGGAGTGCTTAGAAGAATAAGGGCTTTAGGACCAAGATCTATTCTATAACTATTTCTCTCTTACCTTCCCTTTAATGAAGCTAAATTTCGGTTAATGGCTTTCTTTCAGTTTACCATGCTGACCCCATTTACTTAGTCAATTACTATAGAAGCTTTAATAGCGAGGCTTTCCATGTCATTACTGTTTATAATTAACTGGCATCAAAAATGGCCCTTCCCATCTTATCCCACTTTCCTAACCATAACACGGAAGTTGTGGTTTCCGAGTGTGCCACTGGGAGTATCCCCTCTCAAAATGATGTGACTACTTTCTCTCCCCCTTACCTGATGGACGTTTAGAGAGAGAGAGAGAGAGAGAGAGAGAGAGAGAGAGAGAGAGAGAGAGAGAGAGAGTAGTTCCACGTCTGGCGATGCCGCTCACCGTGACCGGGAATATAAAAAATAAATGAATAAATATGTGTGTCTACAGTATATATATATATATATATATATATGTATATGTATATATATATATATATATATATATAAAACCAGATACTTGCTCTTTATTATATAGGGGAGATGTCTTTAGCCTCGAAGGTTAATAAATGCTCTACCATTTATTTTCACTAATGATACAACAGGAAGTGATGCAGACCAGAAGGGCGTAAACAAACAAACGCGTCGGGCAAAAAATGTAGGTAACTATTAGGACGTCATCGCGATTTTTCCAGAATGTCTAAATTACCTATGAGTCTGCGGAAATGGAAGTGCCCGGAGTGGCCCCACCACCTCCGAGCCCGGACCTGTCACCGGCGCCTTTTAAAAGTTTATATGGCTGAATAACCCGCGTTGGTGCTCGGAAAATAATGACCCCATTTATGTGCAATATAATTTCATTTTTTAAAACAGGTGAGTGAATTTGGTGAATTGGAGTCGGAAAAGTGCATTTTGATTATCAGCTATGTGTGAAACAAAAGGCCGTGAAAATTAAAGCCCTGGGGAGTGAAAGCCTTCAATGGAGCCCATGCTATTTGTTGTTGGGTATTTTTTTTCGTGCTTGTTCTCAGGGGATTTCAAGCTTTTGTGGATGAATTTGTGCTATATCTGTATACACATCTGTTAATTATATATATGTATGAATGTATATATATATAT
>NC_090768.1:3307966-3345466 GCF_036898095.1 Palaemon carinicauda
CAGGGGACCCAATAACTCTACCGGTAGTATCTCAATGGGTGGCTGGCGGCCCGCTCAACTTACTATTTACATTTTGAGTGTAAAATGTTGTTCGTTATATAAATTTATAGGGGATCATTCTATATGAAAAAATATACTTTAAAAGCAGTAAAACGGTTTTACTTTGGGGTATCATATCTGCTTTATGTGCTCATTAGGAAATCTTATTTATTTGTTTATCTTTTTCGTCAATTTCCTCTGTACTAGCCGTATGTTTTGTAGCATCAGATGTTAATTGTATTTTTTATTTTTTATTTTAATTTTGAATTTTGATCTGAAGTTATTTCTTTGCTGAATATAATAGAATGACTACGATTACCAAATTTTTCGATTTCCCAATGATTTCGGAAACTTTTTCCATGGGTCAATTTCTAAGTATATCCTTTCGGATTTCAATGCTCTCGGAGGTTTTCCAAAATGACTATGGAACATAGATCTTTTGAAATTAGAGCAGAATACATTTGTTTCATTTGTGTTATTACCAGTGCAGGAAGACTACTAAAACGTATTTCGACCCATGTACATGAAACGAAAGACAACTAAATTTTTGTATCTGTCCATTTTTTTCTTATATTATTACTATTGCAATTTTGGAAAAGGTACAGGGCTGTAAGAGAAGAACAGTATGAGAGGAATGATAGAAATAGAAATAAAAACCACTAAATCTACGAAACTAAGACCACGTAATCCTTCTCAATGAAAAATGTATTGTGCAAATGTGGCACTCCGAAGGTTCTCATACTGAGTACACAGGAATATAACAAGAAGTTTTTATTTTTTTTTGGGATAGTGTAAACTTTTATGCATTTATTTTTTTTCTTTCTAAAGGATGGTTCATTATGATTTACTTTAAAAATTTGGCTAACACGCCGTATTGTTTTAGCCATTTGAAATATACATTCATACATCTATGTACAGTTGCACACAGAAATTCCTGGTACACCTCGCTCTGAGAAAGTCCATCTCGCCACACCCTTACTGCGTGGCGAGTTCCACATCTGCAATCTCTCCTTCACTATCTTTTAGGTTACTCTCCGTAAAGTAAGGGTGTGACAGGGTTCACTTCTTTTGAGCAATGTGTACCACTGACTCTTGTGTCCAATTGTACATTTTCATGCAAATTTTAGACGGATACCAAAGATTTATTTGTTTTTAATAAATGACTTATTGCAAAAGCCTTCATTAATAAATCGCATTTCTCACAATACTTCAACTGCAGAGGTAAAAGGAAAAGATTAATATTAAACTGGACCCATTTTCTCCTACTCGGATTAATTACTGAAATGCTGTAGTTACAGCTGGTTTTATATTTGTGTAGTCTGTAATATATCAATGCTAGTTTTTCAATAATGTTGATAGAAAAATTTTCTTACCCGTCTAAAATGACAAAGGTTAAACGAGGATGTTGTAACTTTTTTTTAATTTTGAATTTGTCATGAACAATTTTATATTAACATATTCGTTCCATTGAATGTATTTTTTAAAAATATCTATATACACATCATTGATCGTAATATATATATATATATATATATATATATATATATATATATATATATATATATAAATTCTTATTTTTTCTTTCTATATATGTTATTGATCATAAAAATTATTATATCTAAATATAAATATAGCCTAATGTAATATATATATATATATATATATATATATATATATATATATATATATATATGTATATATGTATATACAGTACATATGATATTAGTTCCTAGGTTTATAGCTATATATTCTAAGAGAAATAAATTCTAAAATCCAGATATGGTTCGAAGTCCGCAATACCTCCCAGGGCAACGGTTTCCGGTCTCGCTTACTTTCCATAAAACGCTCGTAAAAATATCTCATCTAAGCCAACATCTTTTACCGGCTTCATTGATATTGCGTTTGTAGGACATCTACCGTCCTTTACTCTCCAATATTGCACTGGGCTTAACTTTACGCAAAGAAGCCTTTGTAAAACTAAAGAACATTAAATGAAACCTAACTTGGACTTTCGACGTTGTTCATCTGACCACAGGCTACTCACACAGTAAAAATGTATAGACATAAGTGTTTTTAATGATCTATCTATCTATCTATCTATCTATCTATTTTATATATATATATATATATACATATACATATATATATATGTATGTATATATTATATATGTATGTGTGTGTCTGTGTTACGTGCGTGTGTACCTATTCAAATAAATGATCTCTTAAACAGGGTAGTGAGATAATGGGCCGTAATATTACCATGGTTTCCTAATGTATACATTTAATCCTAATTTGGGAAGAAGAGCCTAATGATATATATATATATATATATATATATATATATATATATATATATATATATATATATATATATATGTGCGTGTGTGTGTGTGTATAGTGTGTGTGTAAGTATTTGGAGAGGCCCCAGAGAAAAGCGGCAAAAAAGACATTTCCATATATATGCCTTAACTGAGGAGAAAGTTAAGCTTAAGCTAAAACCACCGTTCCAGAAAACTTGCAGAACATTCGATACTTCGTACAACCACATAGAAATCCCTCAACATTATGTCACGCCCCTTATATTGTACCACTCTCGCACTTCCTAGATGTTATGTTTCGCCTACAAACCTCTAATCAAATCAAATCTTATTTTCCATCCCCTTGAAATTTAAAAGGCAGCGTCCTCTCCATGTAACCAAAGTACAACGAGGTACTGATCCATTTTCTCACTGCATTGAACATTCAATTAAACAATCCTTATATTTACTTTTCTCACCTTTTCAACCCTCTCTCTCGAAATATACTTTACTGACAATGCATTTCAGCAATTTGTAATGATTATCTTTCAATTTGTATTTAACCCCAACACTTTACTAACATGAGAGAGAGTTATCTCAGCATTCTCATCTTCTTATATAAACTATGCATTCTATTGGAAGCTTAATTTTTTTTCATCCAAATCGTTTTCTAAAACCTTAATACCTTTCTTGACTTAGCTTTCCTCTTTAAAGATTATACACAATGTTACATCATCTAATACATTTTCTCCGTACGAATAAACGCCTTTCTTTTCCACAGCATTCATCCTAACTTTCATAATTTAATTTTCCCATATTATTATTATTATTATTATTATTATTATTATTATTATTATTATTATTATCATTAATATAATTTTAATTAGCTAAGCTACATTCCTAGTTGTCAAAGCTTATGCTTTAAGCCCAAGGACTCCAACAGGGAATATAGTCCAGTGAGGAAAGGAAATAAGGAAACATAGAATAGTGTGCCTGAGTGTAACCTCAAGTAAGAGAACCCTAACACAAGACGGTGCAAGACTATCTTCGTCTGCTCTAATATTCCAGCTTTGCAAACGTTTACTTACAACTATCTTTTCTTAGCAAACAAATTCTTGTAAACAAGGTCTGCTGCCGTTTCATCTGTAAGCAATAGACCCTCCATACTCTCCACTTATGGGGCTTTTAACTGTACTGCTGAATCTGGCTCTGCAATTCCAATCCTTCTTCCTGCCATTTATCATTACTCTGTCCATAGGTATATACCGCACCAGTCACTTGCTGGAGACGTTGATACTAGCTTCTCGTTCTCAATCAGACGCCTGTCACAGACATATCCCCTATATAATAAAGATCAAATGTCTGATTATATATATATATATATATATATATATATATATATATATATATATATATGTGTGTGTGTGTGTGTGTGTGTATATATATGAATATATATATATATATATGTATATATAGATAAACATATATATATTTTTTTTTGTATATATATGTGTATATATATACCGTATATAATAATAATAATAATAATAATAGTAATAATAATAATAATAATAATAATAATGATATAAATTCACGTTAAATGCGATAGCCTTGATGGCGTCAATGTGTTCCTACAGGAATCCTCGCATTTCCTCAGCTACGAGGATTCCTGTAGGAAACACATTGTCGCCACGGAAGCAATCGACTTTGATGTAAATTGCATTAGAGAGAAGCTGTGCCCCAAAAGCACAAATATATAACTACATATATATATGTAATGATAATGATGCTTATTTATACTATATGTATATGTATATGTATATATATATATATGTATATATATATATATATATATATATGTATATATATATATGTATTGCCGGTCACGCTGAGCTCTCCCCGTCCCTCGGGTAGGGGGGAGAGGGAGTAGTCATACCCTGGTGAGAGGGGTTGCGTGTTTGTGCGTATCTATCTAAATGTTAACCGTCAATTTTGACGGGTCACGTACACTAGTTACTTGAATAATGTAGAGCCTATATACTTCTTAAAGTCGCCCAGTATCACCTTTCCCTTTTAGCAGTCAAAGAAAAATAACATTTACTATGTCCCTCTTAGCCATTAGTGTTAAAGCTTTCCTTTTTCAAACCACCTTAAGCAATGCGATTGCACTACCACTCTGTTACCGTTCCACCTGTAAATAATTAATTATTTTTATATCCTTAATTATTATTATTATTATTATTATTATTATTATTATTACAAGCTAGGGTATAACCCTAGATGGAAAACTAATATGCTATAACCCCAAGGTCCCAACAGGGAAAAATAGTCCAGCGAGGAAAGGAAACAATTAACAAATCCTTTTCATTCAAATTATTAGATTTCCAACAAGAAATTCCACCCTACCATAATTCAGATCCAATTCTCTTCTATCTTGTGCATTCAATACTTATCCAAACAATTCTCTCCGTCGACACAATACAAGATTTATTTTGACATCTCAGCCTGCATCTTTTATTCTAGCATACATTTGCTCATTAAACCTTTTCTCAATACATCCCTCCTTTTTTATTTCTCTTTCCGTTCGTGACTCCCTTACTTATCCTCTTGTATACATCTACATGTTCCTAATATTTAATTGGGATTACCCTGTTCTTTACAGAAGCTCGGTTTTTTTTTTACACTCAGCCGAGTATTTCTTACATTTGTTCAACAGATGAGAGTATTACTCAATTTTTCTACACACATACATACATATATATATATATATATATATATATATATATATATATATATATATATATATGTGCGTGTGTATATATATAAATATATGTGTATATATATACATATATATGTGTGTGTGTATATATATATATAGATATATAAATACACAGTGTATTTATGTACCTATTCATCTATAAATACTGTATATTTATATAAATTGATAGTTGATTTATCACTGATGGGTGTACAACGGTGTATTTCTATTCACTTGCACGGGCATATATATATATATATATATATATATATATATATATATATATATATATATATGTGTGTGTGTGTGTGTGTGTGTGTGTACGTGCGTGTTTGTCTGTGCGCGCGCACGTGCTCTCACTTTCTGTATCCTCTAACCAGGTATTTTATCTTATCGTTTGTGTGAGGGAGGCGTTGAGAACGTATCTCCAGTATCAATCTAGATAGGCTTCAATCCCTGTTTACGTTGCTGATGGCTTTTAAGTGAAGTTTCTGCTACGAATCTTTTAAAATTCGGTCAGATGTTTGCCCACATTAATGCTCAAACTTGAATTCTACCGACACACTTTCCCGCAGGCGAAGAGCTTCCCTCCTAAGGTTTATCAGTTGATTGATGAATTGATTGATTTGATATTGCAGGCTGCTGGGCCTGGGTGTTACATCAGCATTAGAGCCGTAAATGAATGATGTGTTTATGAATTAAAAGGGAAATATATGTCTTTATTTATTTTTCAGTTTGCAGTACGTACTGTAGATGATTCTTTCCGAGCTGTTAACATTTACCCCGCAAAATCATGAGAGAGAGAGAGAGAGAGAGAGAGAGAGAGAGAGAGGAGAGAGAGAGAGAGAGAGAGAGAGAGAGAGAGAGAGAGAGAGAGAGAGAATAACCAATGAAAAGATGTATTCTTTCACTCCTGAATTTGTTTAATTCCTTCCCATTCTGCTCCTAAATCTCTCTTAATTTGTACAGAATTCTTTTCGCTCTTCTATTTTCATTTCTTAAGACTAATCTGTTGTAGTGCAGTTACTATTTGCTTCTGTAGATGATAAATTATTACCACGTTCTCTCTCTCTCTCTCTCTCTCTCTCTCTCTCTCTCTCTCTCTCTCTCTCTCTCTCTCTCTGTTTTGGCAAATACTGATAATAAAGACTAGATATCACAATCAAAAGATTTACGAACGTAAGAAATTTACGAAGCCCTTAAACGTCTTTTAGATGATTGCAAGATGATCTGATGACAAATGGCTGTCCGTACCGCCCAACTAGTGAGAACCCCTCGATCGACCCATTTTCCATCAATTATGTTTTAATAAACGTTTGATTGGGAAAAGGAATTAGGTGGTTGTTTGTTACAGGATTGTTGTAGATGTCAGCCATAGTAGAGAAGGTCATGGGGTCGGCAATCTTGCTCTTTTAGTGAGAGATTGCTTTAACGTTGGTTGGTTGGTTAGTTGGATTTAGATTTCCCCACCTTATGCTGAACATGGCTTCTGAGTGTTAGCAGCCCGTAAGAGAAACTTTAACTAGATAGAGAAGGTTATTTGAAATTAATTCTTAGAATTGTGGCATTAGAAGGAGGTTCCAGTTAGGTATTATGCGAAAGTATTTAATTAAGATTGAAAGAGTATTTTAAACACGAAAAAGAGGACATTTAATGTAATACAAAATTAAAGGTTAACTACAAGTATTATGGGGGTCGTAGTTACTTGGCTTCAGCATGGAACATTATTTTCCGTGTTTATTTTCCGTGTTGAAGCCTTGTGACAGGCAAGAGGGATTCCAAACTGGGGAATACTGTATGTTTTTCCTGTTTGACTTTGTCTCTTAAATACTTTTTCTATTTCTTATCATTTCTTTAACCTCCTTCGCATTTTATCAACTGTCTCTCTCACCTTGCTGTCTAACCATTGAAGAGAATGGTGTTATTATAGAAACCAATTGTGGGAGATGTGGTGGTTCTGTGAACTGCCCAGTAGTGTTTTGACCTCAGAAATATCATCAGCCTCGTATATATCATCAGCCTCGTATTGATATTCGGGACTATCTTCAAAAACTATTCCATAGATTCCACGGGTGGGTTAGTTTCTAGAGATAGGTCTCGGCATTCTGTCGGTTTTTTCTTGCCACTATGATTGGAGTGGCGGAATTGTATTCTTGCAATACTCTCAGTTCCATCAAGCAGGTTTGCGTTGCACTCGAGACACTCTTAATCATGGTGGTCTCATCCCGTCTGGGTAGGGTAAGAAGTGGACAATTGGGAGTCAGCTCTCATTGGTGTCGTTGATGAAGGACTTAATTCCATGAATGGCTAATGGACTCTGCTTTAGATTGTCAGCCAGTCTTAAACTTATCTTTTTTTCTATATATTTTGTTAATTTTTATTATGAGGCCCTAAAAATGATGGCGAGCCCTATACACTATTGACGACCTCTGACTTGGTCTCAAACATGAATACTCCCAGTTAGTCAAAGGATAGGCCAGATGTTGTGCCTTTAGTAATTTTTAAAAGAGATAAATGTATAGTCGATTTAATGAATAAAGAAAGAAAATTGACAAATCTTGTAATTGGACTTCCCATGGAAGCGAATTATGACGTATTAATGTAGGAATTTACACCGTTTAGAAAAATAAAGGAAATGGGAATAAATATGAAGAAAGGAAATCTAAAATGGAATGGATGGTTATCTTTTTATTGAAAAGGATGAAGAATTTGAAGCAAGTAATCAGATTCACAATTTAAGAGTATGTGACTCGAAGGTTGATGCTGCTCTTTGTTAGAGAACTATCAAATGACTTCATGTATATCGACCTCTGGTCTGGTGTGGATTAAATCATGAGAAAAGATTTCTCCCTTCACAATGATCACCAAAGCCATCAATGTGGGGAATTTCTAGGGAATAACAGGAGCGATATAATTATTTTAGATTCTCTAAGTACTTACAAAAAAAGGGGCTGGAACTCTTCAATGTGTAGATGTCGCTCGTTTTGGAAAAGCAGTGTTGTAGTTGAGGCAAAATGTAAGATGCAATCTCTTATGCTAAGTCATGTGAAAATGGATGTAGAAGAGAAGATGGCAGAGATTAAAACTCAATTTAGATTTTAGTTATAACTAGAGAGAAAGATTTGATAGAAATCTGTTTGAATTTTCTGGAGAGTGAGTATGTGACATGTAACCCGTAATTATGAAAAATTCACAAATTTCCAAAAGCTACAATGATTATTCTGACCATTGAGCATTCAGAAGTGCCTACTAATTTGTATATAGAAAATTAGAGAACGGTGATCCATATAATCAGACAAAAACCTTTGCAGTGCTATAACTTCTATGAATTTTACCACTCATCTCGTATTTGTAGAAATACAAAACTATCTGATAACTGCTTTATTAGATGGGTCATAGACCTAATGATAAAATATATTCTGAGTACTAGTATGAAGAATCTGCTCTCTTTAAATCAAATTATAAATATTATTACTTGCTAAGCTACAATCCTATTTGGAAAATCAGGATGCCATGAGTCCATGGATCCTAACAGGGAAAATAACGCAGTGAGGAAAAGAAATAAGGGTACAGATAGAATAGTGTGCCTGAGTGTACCCTCAAGCAAGAAAATCTAACCCAAGATAGTCAAAGACCTTGGTACAGAGATAATGGCACTGCCTATGACTAGAGAACAATGGTTTGATTTGAAGTGTCTTATTAGAAGAGCTGCTTACTACAGGTTAAGTAGCCGCTGAATGATAACAGTGCAGTAGTTAAATATTAAGTGAAGAAGAATTGTTCGACTATATTACGTTGTCAGGTGTATGAGGACATGACAAAAAGTGTGAGGAATAGGCCAGACTATTTGGTGTATGTGTAGGTGAAGGAAAAATGAGCCGTAGCTTGAGAGGTACCCAAGGTAGCACTATTTGGACGGGCAAAGGACCCAATAATTTTTTAGTGGTAGTATCTCAACGGGTGGCTGGTGCCTTGGACAACCTACTACTTATAAAGCATACTAATATTAGATGGACAAGAAACCTTTTAAGCAAAATAGAAAATTATCCCAAATGCAGTGAAATCTTAAAAAAAATTAAAACCAAGTCCATTAGGTAATCATTTCCTGTTTTTAGTAAGCCATCTCAGATGAACTTTACCTCCACAATGGACACAGATGATGATATTGCCACCAGTGCATCTATGGTTTCTACTATATCTCTTTCAAAATCATTTAATACTTCTATTAAAGCAGGCTCCATCTCTGCCTGGTTTGGGAGAAGACTTCTTACTGATGGACCAACCAAGGGGCATTATCGTAACTCCTCTCCTAATTGAAAGAGAGGGAAAACAAACCTTTTCTCTTCCTGCAGGAATAAACATTATACCTCCAAAATATAACAGATTTGATACACTTTCAACTGAAAAGCCAGTTGAAGAATGTTCCACTGATTCAGGATGGCATAAGAATGCAGAGATACGAAGCATTAAAGACGTATCTGATGAAATCCATCCAACCCTTGGCAGGCTTTACAAAAAATATGCATTACTTAGAAACCGAATATCATGAGACCAACCTAAAGGGTATATCACGAAGCCTGAATAAATGTACATATCAAAAGAATGTTCATAAACTGAAGAGGAATTCAGAAAATAATGGCTTCTATATTTTTCCTACTGTGAAAGTTGTTAGTGTCCGATAGCAGAGATGTTAATTCATGAACAGTCACCTATAACCGTTAGTCTACAAATGCAGCCGTTTCTGGTCCACGGCAGGACTAAAGTCTTGGACTTGTCGCTTCATGTCTGGGCTTTGACCAGGTATCATGACTATGCTGCCCAGTGCTGATTGGTGATGGTGGGAGATTTTCGTCTAATCGCTCACAGCAAGCCAACGTAGTATGGGTGGCACTGACTAATACAGCTTCGTTGATCATGGCATTACGCAAACCCTTTCACTATGCTAAGGTATCCCCACTCTCAGAAAGATATATATATATATATATATATATATATATATATATATATATATATATATATATATATATATATATATATATACACACATCACTTGTGTGTCTATCAGTTTGCGTATGCATAAGCGTAAAGTCTTTAGGATTTGATTAAAAAAGGAAGATTCAATAGTGGGATTTCAGGAGAAATCGGATTATCGATGGTATTGCCTTCCTGAATCACAAAGTCCTCTTTTGGGATACATTCGTGCATCAGGAATAAAACAACATTTTTAACTAAAGTATAGATTTTGCAAAATATTTCGGAACCACGACTGTTTTTTTTCTTTTATTGACGCATTCTTTACCAGATATAAGGATTATTGATGTGAGAGAGAGAGAGAGAGAGAGAGAGAGAGAGAGAGAGAGAGAGAGAGAGAGAGAGAGTGTGCATGGAATTCCTATTTCTTCGAATATTAGCTGAATGATTAATGGCATTGAACAAAAGATAAAATATATAAGCGATTTTAATAGATGGATGTGAATGTAAATGTGAGGTGAATTTTGAATGCAATGCTAATATTTGCTTTCTAGGAAGAATGAAATTCTAAAGAAATTGTAAGCGCAATATAAACGATTTATTCGACTATTATATTTATTAACGTGCTGGAAAACATAATTCAATGTATTTTCCTTGAGGGCAGGATTTAATTCCCTGATTTTTCTGTATATATCTGGTTGGGATATATTGTTATATATACGGAGAGAGGAAGTGATATTTTTTTCAGTAAAATTTTCAGGATTAGTAAAAAAAACTTTTTCTTCACCATAATTATACATTTCGTGATTTTAGTAATATCTCATAATATATTCTAAAGTGATTTAGTCATTTATAAATCAAAAGATTTTCTGGTTATGAGTGCTGTCAGGGTTGGATGAAATGTGTGAATGCATTTAAATGAATTTTATATACGCAAAAATATTAAGGTGTTATTAATTATTTTAATTTATTTTATTAATTGATTAATCGATGACTAATTTTCTTAACATTGGAAGGTTTATTAGCATCTCTTCTTCGTGGAAGTATTTTTGCTGCATAAATTTCCTCTGTATCACCGCATATGTACACACAGACATAATTAATCCACTGCAGGACCAAGGCCTCAGGGATGGCCTTCTATGCCAATTTATGACCGCTAATTTTCATAGTTCGTCAATCCATCGTCTTCTCTTCCTTCCCATGATTCATTTGGAATCTCTAGGCAACCACTCTTTTATTCTTAGTATCCATCTTTTATCTGTCATTCTCATTATATGTCCTGCCCATGTCCATTTGTGTTGAAATAGCCTCTACTTTGATTTGTTCTCGTATCTTATGTTGCTCTTAATTCGTCTCTTAGTGTTATTTCAAACATTTTTTCCAACTAGCTTATAGTTTAAGGCTTTATTAAGGCTCCAAGTTTCCGATGTTAATACTGGTAGGACCATTGGATTAAATACTTTTCTTTTTTTAGAGAAAGCGGAATTTTACTTTTCATAAAATCATTTTATTTACTAAAAGCTCTCCACCCCATCCTGAGGAAACACTTATTATCTGTCTTAAGTACGTATATTCATTGCAGTTCTCTAGAGGTTCGTTCATAACCCTTATTTGTTGTCTGGGCATTTCCCTTTAACATTATCTTAGTTTTACTGCTTTCTTTCTAGCATCTGTTACAATTCCTCCCATGATTCTCTAAACACAACCATGTCATGTGCAAATCTTAAGATGTTAGGTATTCCTAGTTACTATTAATTCTTATATTTTCCCAGTCAAAATTTTAATAACTACTTTTAGGCTTGCTGTGAATAATTTAGGAGAGATGGGGTCTTCTTGTTTAACTCCTTTTTCAATTTCAATTGTAATTTTCTCACTATCTTTTTGCAGATTTAGGATTACTTTACTTCCTGTATAGATATCTTAAAGTGTTCTTACATATGATTCATCTATTCCTTGTATTGGAAGGGTTTTCATTACTGCTGAAGTTTTGGTAAAATCAAAAGCTTTCTCATAGTCTATAAATGCCGTGCATAATGGTTTGTCATACCGGTGGATTTAACCAATAGCTGGTTAATTACATATATATATAGTCAGTTGTTGAATACCCACTTCTAAATCCTGCCTGGTCTCTTGCTTGATCTAAAGTCTAAATGTCTATCTATTCAGCCTAATATGATCTTTATATATCACTGAAAGTAAACTTATGGGGCCACAATTTTCCATGTCTTTTATATCTCCCCATTTGTGAATTAGTACAGTATAAAGATAAGGATTTTCCAAGCTGTAGCTAGACATTTTGCGTAATGTTCAGCGAGATTTACTATTAAATCTCTATCTATTATTAAATCAATTGTTAGGCCATCTACTGCAGTTTTGCCTCTTTTCATCCTTGGTAATGCTTATTTTACTTCTCCTTCTGTTACTTTTTATACCGTAAAAAACTTGGTAGCTGGAAAAGGAGAGATTCCCTCATTGCATTATTAATATTTTGTATCCTTTACATCTTTATGCTTGTGATCAAACGCGTTCCTAAATTATTCATTTTGGCTGGAGAGAGAGAGAGAGAGAGAGAGAGAGAGAGAGAGAGAGAGAGAGAGAGAGAGAGAGAGAGAGAGAGAGAGAAGTTACATTTCAA
Source organism: Palaemon carinicauda (assembly GCF_036898095.1). NCBI lineage: Eukaryota > Metazoa > Arthropoda > Malacostraca > Decapoda > Palaemonidae > Palaemon > Palaemon carinicauda. The sequence continues at coordinate 3,320,667 of NC_090768.1, forward strand.
TTAGAATCCACGAGACAGACAGACAGACGGAAAGGGGAGTTTCATTTCAATCAGATGCATCACCAAAAAATGGGAACTGCATCAATTTTTACATCATTTGTTGACCATATTTTTTAATGTGTGTTAATGGGAAATTTTCCATTTTCTGATATGGAAAAAATGAGCGATAAAAGTGACGGAAGGGACTAGATAAAAGTGTGCTAACAAAGCATTCAGTTTTTAGATAGACTGAAAAATTTCATTAACGCCTTACAAATTGCGCTGTTTTTTTATTTATTCTTTTTATTAACCTTACTATACCCTCCTGTCATTTTGGATTAACGGAAAAAGTGAGGTTATTTCACGAAATTGATTGTGGTACAAACTCCATTGTTTTTTGTTTTTTTCTAATAACTGAAAAGTGACATTGATGGTTGAATATCGTACTGTATATATTAAGGTAGAAAGGTAGTTTTATAGTAGGGTAAATGTATTAATTTAGATAGATCTATTCAGGGTGTCATATTTCATTTATGCATTTTCCTTTTAAACCTCAAACGATAGATAATATTTATTTTTACAAGTTGCACTGTTATTCATTTTTATGAATGCAACTACTTTAAATCATTTAATGTTCTAGACACTTATTATTATTATTATTATTATTATTATTATTATTATTATTATTATTATCATTATTATTATTATTAAAGTAAACAGTTTTCGTTACTATGCATTGAAAAATGGCGTTTCTTTTCTTTCGCCATAGAAGAGGACATCGATGGGAAAATCATGGTATTATTATTATTATTATTATTATTATTATTATTGTCATCGTCGTCGTCTTTGTTGTTGTTTTGGATTTTGTTGTTGTTGTTCAACAGTTCGTCGACTATTTCAAGCAATGTTTCACCAATATCAATATTCATCCTATTTTCCTTTGACCTTATTTTTAGTCTCAAAGAACTTCTTTGTTCTGTGACGGGCCGAGAGAAGGTTGTGACTCAAGGACAGGATGAAAGCAACTGAGTGAGTTTACTATAGAACACTCTCCTTTATATACAAAAGGTCAAGGCAACAAGAAATTCCATGTTCAAAACCGACACCGTTACCGGTGAGAAAAACAGGCAAGTTTATTCAGGTTCTTTTTGGTGCGAGGGAAGAGCGAAGATGCAAGCATATTGTATACACAAAATGAACTATGTACGATCGTGTGACACATGGTTGGTACATGGTTCCCACCCTAAAAATGACATACTGTACATGTTAAATAGGGCGACCTTATCTAGAGAGGCGAACTGTAGGTAGGTCATCTGGCAGGAGATAAGCAGGTTTTAGATGATCAATGGAGACTCAGTCTTCTTTGCCACGAATGTTTAGTAGGAATGCTTTCGGACTGTATCGGATCACAAGGAAAGGGCCCATGTAAGGGGGCATTAGCGGTGGCTTGCTAGTGTCGTTGCGCAGGAAACGTGCATTGCAGAGTGCAAGTCTGTCGGTATGTGATGCTTCGCTGGGGGGTTGTAAGTCTGGCGGCATGGAGTAGATTTTCCCACGACGTGACGTATGCGCTGGAGATCGTCGGAGGAGGTTGTAGAAGGAAAAAATTCGGCAGGGACGACCAACGGGTCGCCATACCATTTCAGCTGCCGAGACGTCGAGGGCGTCTTTAGGAGTGGTCCTTACTCCAGGAGGACCCAGGGAAGCTGAGTAAACCAGTTGGAATCCTTGCAGCGGGACATCAAAGCTGCTTTGAGGGTGTGATGAAAACGTTCAACCATTTCATTGGCAGCGGGGTTGTAGGCCGTTGTCTGATGTAGGGTGACGCCCAGGAGATTCGCTAATGATGTGTGGTACCCCTGTCAGAAGTAATATGCTCAGGGATACAAAATTTTGCAATCCATCCTGAGAGTAAGGCAGATGTACATGAGGCGGACGTCGCAGTTTCCATAGGAATGGCTTCAGGCCAACGAATGGAGCGATCGATGACGGTAAACACGTAACGATGTCCTTGTGATGTGGGTAGGGGGGCTACAACGTCGACGTAATGTGTGCGAAACGATGCTGAGGTTGAGGAAAGGTGCCCACTCCTGAATCCGTATGTCGATGTACTTTGGAAGTTTGGCAAGAAGTACAGGCGCGGACCCAATCCTTAGCATCCTTAGAAATGCCGTGCCAAATGAACTTCGTCTTCAGCAGCTGTGCAGTAGAACGACACGAGGGATGTGAAAGGCCGTGAATGAAATCAAACACCTGCCGGCGAATGGGAGCAGGAATCCAAGGTCGCGGTCTACCAGTGCTAACATCACAGAGGAGGGTGGTGTTGGAGTCTTCGAGGGGGAAGTCTTCCCAACGGAGGGACGTGCAGGATGTCTTACATGCTTGATAGTCTGGATCCTGTCGTTGGGTTTCAGCCTGGGCGTTGTAATTCAATCCCAGTTGAACGGCAGCCAACGTGTTTCTTGACAGGGCATCGGCAACGGGATTCATTTTCCCAGGGACGTATTGAAGGGTGCAATTGTATTCAGCCACGGTGGAGAGATGTCGGCGTTGACGGGCGGACCAGGCGTCAGTGATGGACAGCCAAGTGCACCACCAGCAATTCGCGATCGAAGGTAGAATAACCCGATTCTGCCTTGGACAGTTTTCTACTGAAGATGACCAATGGGGGTGGCGAGTCGTTGACCACCTGCTCGAGTACTGCACCAATAGAGACATCGTTGGCATCGGTGGAGAGAAGGAGAGGAGCGTGTGGGATAGGAAAAGTGAGAGCCGCAGCGGTTGATAGGACCTTCTTTGCATTGCAGAAGGCCGCTTCTTGACGGAGACCCCACTTCAGTCCTTTGGCTTGCCCTTGAGGGAGGCGTAGAGGGGAGCAAGAGTGGCGGCAATGGCTGGCAGAAAACGGTGATAATAGTTGATCATGCCCAAGAATTCCTGCAGAGCTTTGATGGTCAAGGGCGCGGGGAAGTCCTGAATAGCTGCTACCTTCTCAGGGAGGGTACGGACTCCTTCAGGAGTGATGCGGTGCCCTAAGAACGACAACTCGTTGGCGCCAAAGGTACACTTGTCGTACCGGACTACAAGGCCGTTTTGTTGCAAGCAGTCGAGCAGGATTCGCAGGTGACGGAGGTGTTTCTCTTTTGAGGAGGAGAACACAAGTATGTCTTCCACATAACATACACAGAAGGGGAGGTCCCCTAAGATGCCATCCATGAGACGTTGAAACGTGGCCCCAGCATTACGAAGGCCAAAACAGGAGTAATTGAAGGTGTATGTACCAAACGGAGTGGTGATGGCGGTCTTGAGGATGTCTTCTGGGTTCATAGGCACCTGATAATATCCTTTCAGGAGGTTGAGCGTAGAGAAAACCTTCGCTTTGTGCAGGTAGGAGGTCACTTCGGCGATGTTTGGGAGGGGGTAGTGATCCGGTTCTGTTTGCATGTTCAGGCGCCTGTAATCCCCGCACGGACAGAGGGAGCCGTCTCTCTTCAGAACGATGTGTAAGGGGGACGACCATGGGCTGGAGGCCTTTTGGCAAAGGCCCATTTCCTCCATTTCGGCGAACGTTTGTTTGGCGGCTGACAATCATTCCAGTGCCAGACGTCTGAATTTTGCGAAGACGGGGGGACCCGTTGTCTTGATATGGTGGTAAATACCGTGCTTGGCAGGAGCCGTGGTCGTTTGGCGAAGTTCTGGACAGAAAACTTCTGGGTACGACGTGAGGAGGTGGGTATAGGCATCCGTGGGTGCGCTGATGTGGAGAGCGAAGTTGGAGGGGGCGGGTTGAAGAGGTGTCGACAAGTACGAGTCTGCGTTGACCAATCGTCGGTGGGCGACATTGACCAGAAGGTGGAAATGAGAGAGGAAATCCGCACCGAGGATTGGCAATGTGACGTCAGCAACGAGAAACTTCCAATTAAATTTACCATTTCCGAACGATAATGTGAGGTTCTCGTAACCGTATGTGGGTATCGCAGATCCATTGGCAGCTACCAAGTGGACGTCGGCAGACGTAGACAGACTACATCGTGTCCTGAAGAGTTCCCATGGCAAAAGAGAACGACAAGCACCCTTGTCTACCAAAGATCGCACGCCCGTTCCTGCATCATGTAAAAAGAAAAGATTAGAAACGCGGGAGGCCACCACCACGAGTGATGGCCTACTTACACGTTTTTTTGGCCACTGACAATCCTTGGCACATTTCTTCGCGGTTGCCCCGAATCTGAAGTGGTAGTATCAAAACTGCGGCGGATGGGAGGTAGTAAGGGGCTGTAGAAGTTGTTGGTTGGGGCGCGAGCGGGTGGTGGGTGGCTTTGTCGCCGCTTCGGCACGTCACGGGGTAGGCGTGATGTCTTACGGCATTCACGTCAGCTTCGGTTGAATAGGCGTCCTCTTCGTCAGGGGTGGAGGCGTTGATGGAGGTCTTGAAGTGGGTGTCCACAAGGGCGTCGGCTTTGGTCATCAAGTCCTTTATGGGTAAACTATCGACATCGGGTATGGCAGCGCGATCTAGTTTGGGTAAATGGCGTATCCAAAGGGCACGAAGTAGGTTCACCTCACGAGGAGAGCTGTCTGAGGCAGGTTGCAGGCGAGTGATACTGGTCATTTCCCTGTGGGCGAGCGAACCCCTTTGGTCCCCCAATGGTTGTTGCAAGAGTTGAAAAAGCTTTGCTATACGGGTGGCTGGCGACGGCGGGGTACTGCTGCAGAAGGTATGTTTTGAGGGCGTCATATGCTATTGGGGTGTCTCCTTGTTCACAAAGCCAGTCGGATATTTCCGGGAAGATGTCCTAGGGTATCGCCGCGAAAACATAATCTGCTTTGGTGGTTGAGCGAGTCACGCCCTTGATGCGAAACTGGACTTCTGCGTGCTGAAACCAAGCAAACGCCTCTCCGCTGGTGAATGATGAAAGTTTCAATGGGGCATCCGCAGAGCCAACTTCCGTAGAGTCTGCCATAGTACCAACGATGGAGGGGCGAGGGGGGTGGGAGGCGGTAGGAGTGAGTCGACTTTCGGGGTCACCAATGTGACGGGCCGAGAGAAGGTTGTGACTCAAGGACGGGATGAAAGCAACTGAGTGAGTTTATTATAGAACACTCTCCTTTATATACAAAAGCTCAAGGCAACAGGAAATTTCATGTTCAAAACCGACACCGTTACCGTTGAGAAAAACAGGCATGTTTATTCAGGTTCATTTAGTGCGAGGGAAGAGCGAAGATACAAGCATAATATATACACAAAATGAACTATGTACGATTGTGTGACATACGGTTGGTACAGTTCGCAACATTCTACTCACTAAATACAATTCTCTTCATTTTCTGATGTTAGGATCTTTCAGTTATCTAAAGACTGCCAGTCTCGGTTACCATTTCATCCCTTTGAAAGATTTTTTTTGTTTCAGTTTCTCATAATTCTTTATCTTTTTTAATGTGCTAAAGTGGACCACCTTTTGATTTTTACCCTTTGTGTTTTAACTCGATTCAAATATCATTCCCCTTTTTTCCGGAACCAGGAGTTTCAACTCCTTTGATATCAGACTATATTATTTTCTCTTTCTTCTCCTGATCTTTTTTGTTTCCCGGTGATTGGGAAAGATGATAAAAAAGGGGGAGTCAAAATACAGGATCAATAATTTGCGAATGAAATGCTCTCGTTCTGTAGAAACGTGGAATGTATATCGTTTAAAGACTTCAACTGTGCACCGTATTCATGAACTGTATCGTGCTCGTCTGTCTATTCTGGACAGAAAGGAAAACCATGTTTTGTTTAATGGACTGCGAAGCGAAGTTACGGTTATTAAGTGCTTCATTACTTTTATCATATACTCTGCTACATACTTTGAAAGTCTTCGTGTAAAGTTGAGAGAGAGAGAGAGAGAGAGAGAGAGAGAGAGAGAGAGAGAGAGAGAGAGAGAGAGAGAGAGAGAGAGAGAGAATTTTACTTTGCGTTGTCTAAACTTGGGGTTTTGGAAGGTAAGAGGAAGTTGTAAATTACTGAATGAGTTAAGAGACTGGTGGTGAAAGTAGGATTAAGGTAGTCGGTTTATACGATTAGTGTTTAGGCAGGGTTAGGCTAGTGATGTAAACCAGACTTTTGAGAGGTTATGTCCCCTCGTAATAGTTACTGAGAGCGGTATTTAAGATTTCTTTACAAACATATATATATATATATATATATATATATATATATATATATATATATATATATATATATATATATATATATATATATATATATATATATGCATATATATATATATATATATATATATATATGTATGTATATATATACATATATATATATATATATATATATATATATATATATACATATACATATATGTATATATATAAATATATATGTATATATATATATATATATATATATATATATATATATATATATATATATATTTGTGTGTGTGCGCGTGTGCGTGTGTGTGTATGTCGCTATAGCTCGATCCTATTGTCATTCCCCGCTTAACATTGATAAAATCCTCTAAAACCCGGCCGTGGTATCACGTAGAGTTTGAAATGGTAATCTCCTTTATTATTATTATTATTATTATTATTATTATTATTATTATTATTATTATTAGCTAAGCTACAGCCCTAGTTGGAAAAGTAGGATGCTGCTTACCCCATAGCTCCAACGGGGAAAGCAGCCAGTGAGGAAAGGAAATAACAAATACATTATATATGGGAGGTAAAGAATAGAAATGTATGAAATATTTTAAGAACAGTAACGACGTTGAAATAGATATGTCGCATATTGACCATCAAGACGCTTATGTCAACCTGTTCATCAGAAAAACATAAGCTAAACTTTGAACTTCCGAAGTTCCACAGATTTAGCCGCCAGATTAGGAAGACCATTTCACAATATAGACACAGCTGGAATAAACTTCGAATATCTGTATAGTATAGAGCCTTATGGTGGAGAAGGTAAGATTGTTAGAATTAACTGCATACCTAGTACTATTTGTGCATACCTAGTACTATGTGCAAGACGGTACTGTCTGGTAAGGTCTGAATGCAAATTATGCAACATACATAAAGAACTAACTGAGCGACGGTGCCAGAGATTAAGATCCAGATCAGGAATAAGAAATTTGATAGACCGCAAGGCTTTGACAAACAAATTAACATAAAATCAGCATCTGAAAACCTGGAAGAAAAACAATATTCCAAAATATGGTAGAGATAAAATTTAAAACATTTCTTTTTTTATACAGTAAAATTATCACCGAAAATCTTAAGACTTAATATGCTAATTTATGTGTGCAAATTAAATAAAAACAGACCGGAGGTGTGTCTAAGGTGAATTTTAAATGAGTTATAGTTAAAGGGACAATGTCAATGCTAAGATGTGGATGTTGAAGAGCCACTGTCATACTTTGAGCTTTGTTAGGGCTCCTGATAATTTGCCCCATGCGTTAGTTTTAGCTAGATCTCTATTAAGGGATTCAGCAAACACAGATCTACATTCAGGTGATGGGACTGATGCAAAGAGAGTAGGATCATCTGCACATGAAGCAAGCTAAAACTGTAACTTTTCTATCACGTGTAATGAATGAATCAGTTTGATTTTTGGGTCCGAAAAGTGCATACAACTTTCATTCAAGTAATTTAACTTGAAGGGCAAACAACTGTATTTCCCTTTTCCTTAAGAGTAAAGCCCTAGACTGAAAAAAAAACAAGGAAAGGGAAAGGAAACAAGTAAAGAAAGTAGGGCTTAACCACGAAGGGAACTATGTAGACCTACATGTAAATCTCCCCAATGTAATGAAAAACAACTGTTCGACTATATATATATATATATATATATATATATATATATATATATATATATATATATATATATATATAGATAGATAGATAGATAGATAGATAGATAGATAACAAACTACTCCAATTTTTACAGAAATGTGATAACTAAAGCTGGGGAGATTTTAATATATTTTTCAATAATCTAAATTCTCTAGTCCCTAGCATAAGATTTATAAGTGAATGGGAAAAAGATGGAAAGTTAGCTTTTTGGACATATTAATTATAAGGGAATCGTCAGGGTACAATTCTCTGTGTATAGAAAACCAACTATCTCTGTTTTTTACATTCATTTCTTTAGTTATGACATTTCTGTAAAAATTGGAGTAGCTTGTAATCTATTTCTTAGAGGTTTGAGAATCTGTTCCCAAGCCTACCTAAATAAAGATATATATATATATATATATATATATATATATATATATATAGAATGAATAGACAATGTCTTAGTGCCCTCCAAAAATCGAAAATAATTTCTTTTCGGACAGAATGTCCTGTAGATAGTTTTCAGGATAACATCAGAAATACATTTTCTTTCCTCCGTTTATTGTTTGGTGTCGACACGTGTTTCGGATTACTGGGACCCTTCTTTGAGTTTGGAATTACACTTTGATATATATATATATATATATATTATTATTATTATTATTATTATTTTTATCATCTTAGCTACAACCCTAGTTGGAAAAGCAAGATGCTATAAGCCCAAGGGCTCCAACAGGGAAAATAGCCCAGTGAGGAAAGGAAATAAGGAAATAAATAAACAATATAAGAAGTAAGGAAAGATTAAAATAAAATATTTTAAAAACATTAACGACATTAAAACAGATATTTGATATTTAAACTATAAAAGGACTTATGTAAGCTTGTTCAACATAAAAACATTTACTGCCAGTTTGAACTTTTCAAGTTCTGATTCAACTACCCGATTAGGAAGATCATTCCACAACTTGGTCACATTTGGAATAAAACTTCAAGAATACTGTGTATTATTGAGCCTCATGATGGAGAATGCCTGAGTATTAGAATTTACTGTATACCTTGTGTGTATATATATATATATATATATATATATATATATATATATATATATATATATATATATATATATATATCTTTCCTGTTACGCTCAGGGGGAGAGGGAGTAGTCATACGTTCGTCAGAAACCACACTATCCCACAATTCTCTAACCTGCGGGTTGTAGTAAGGAAAGGGGTAGAGCTGGGAAGAGTTGAATGTTTGTGTGCTTTTGTGTGCATATCCATCTAGATATTTAGACGTCATTATTGATGGCTCTGGAGCATTGGTGGAAGAATAGTTAATATTCAAGAAACACAGAAGGTGGAAAAGAATTCCAAATAGAGTTTGCCTAGATCTCGTATCATATATGTACGATCTTTTAGCAGCCCTATTCAGTGAGTTACTCTTGGAATTGGTTACTCTGAAAACAAAATTGTTACGAGAAACAAACTCGCGTTACTACCCGTACTCAACATCATATTCCAACAACAAATCCTATTGAAACCCCATGTTTGACAGCAAACATATTTTCTATATGATTTTTTTTTAAACAAACCTTTTATCCGTAAATGTGATTTTCATCTATTTTCCCGAAAATGTGACGTGCTTTTTTGTAACTTCATATTGTCACAGCGCTATCCATCCGAAAAATATTGCGTTTTTATGCGTAAAACAACACCGTGTGGCTCCATTCGTTGCAGTTTTTCAGTAAAAATCCTAAAAACGCTCAAATTATTTATACATTAATCTAAGGCATATTTTCAACAATGGGAACAGGGAAGTTTTGACCATTTTTTAGTCAGTTTTTGGTCATTGTTTATAATTTCAGGTGGTTAAAATTACATTTTTATTTTACAGTGAAGAGATTAGGTGCCCTGCGTACAAAAATATGAGAAATGTCTGTAAAATAAAATAATATATATGTATATATATATATATATATATATAAATATTTGATTATTTATTTGTTTCTAAGTGTGTGTGTAGAAGTATTTACGTATTTATACCAAGGGGTCGACTGTAACCTCAGTTTTGACTTGGTCCGGGTTCGAATCCTTGTCCGACCAGAAGCTATTATCAAAGTTGGGTCTCTGATCGTGAGGTAGCGCAAATTCGATATAAAGAGCTATTTTATATATATGTATATACAGTATATATATATATATTTATTATATATATAATATCTCTCTCTCTCTCTCTCTCTCTCTCTCTCTCTCTCTCTCTCTCTCTCTCTCTCTCTATATATATATATATATATATATATATATATATATATAGTGTGTGTGTGTGTGTGCTGTTACTCTTATTACCTTTGACATAATTTCTAATAATATTAACATAAAACCAGGACTGAATCCCCTTGATCCCCTTCTACACAAGAGAAAGAGAAAGTAAAGCATATTCATAAGTCGTGTTGATATACTTGGCTTTTCCCTGCCTAATCCATTACCTGGGTTAATCCAGGACAACTGTTCCTTACCTGAAGACCAACCACAATCACATTCATGTGCATAAAGTGGTACTATATCCCATTTTGTACATTGTATGTTAATTTATTGTTAATTGGGTTCTCAAATATTAGAATAATACTGTTATATGCAGTCGGGTTCAGGATGTCATAATGTTGGAAGATCATTCAGGCAGTGGTTTAACATTCTTTGTAGCCCTGCACTTAGTGATGTTACATGTTATGTTTTAATTGCCTATATATATATATATATATATATATATATATATATATATATATATATATACATACATACATACACACACACTATATATATATATATATATATATATATATATATATATATATATACACACATATATATACACACGGCGTCATTGACCTTAGGATGTCAGGATGCCAGGCAACTCCAAGTCAATCAGTCATCATTATCATTATCATCGTTAGCAGTTAATTGCCCAATGCAGGATAAAAGCCTCTTAGACGTCCTTCTACATGCATCTATTTATGATCCTTCTATGCCAGTCTATACCTGCAAATTTTCTTGACTCATCAATCCATCGTCTTCTCTTCCTTCCTCCGCTTCGTTTGCAATCTCTATGGATTCATTCTGTTATTCTTAATGTTCATCTATTGTCTGTCATTCTCATTATATGCCTTGTCCATGTCCATTTCTTTTTCTTTCATGTTGTTAGAATATGCACTACTTGAGTTTGCTCTCGTATCCATGTTGCTCTTTTTGTCTCGTAGTGTTATTTCCATCTTCAGTCTTTCCATTGCTCTTGGAGTTGTAACAAGCTCAGGTTCTAAGGTTTTAAATGGTAAAGCACTTTTGGCATCAACTATTTTAAGACAACAAGACAACCCGTTTTCAGTTTTTCTTTTTTCTTTTTTGTATCTTTGCTTCTGGATTGTATTTTGAAGAAAATAATTTCATTTCTATGTAATGCTTAGAAAAGATTATCTTCAGTTTCCCTTTGGTTAAGGAACAGTTCAAGTTATTTATAATTTTTGGAGTGTTCAACATCTGCGGAAATGACTATGCGCAATATGGTGATTCAAATTGCTGCTTCGTAAATTTTTCAAAATTTAGAAATTTCCTTTGACAAAAGGATGTTGAATGAATAACAAAAAGTGATTTGCGAAAACAACGTACCGGTTCCAAAAGGAGCGGGAAACTATTCTTGGGCAACAATTCATGTCATATTAATGGTAATTCTTTTTGACATGCATGTGTCAACAGTTGGTATATTGTATATAACCGTGTGTTCGCAGAAATAACCCTATCATGTTAGCATAGCATGAACTTTTTTCTCATATCTTGTTTTCTTATATTAACCTAACGAACAGATATATTACTTTTCGCTAAGGAATTTAATTTCCTGTTGCAGCATTTCAATATCTGATGCATAAAGGAATTAATTTTTCTTTTGCAGCCTCTCTCAACATCTAGTAGACTGATGTATAATATTCTTTCTTTCAAGTATTTAAAGCACTACAAAATGTAAGGAATAGATACTTTCATATTTAAAAAGAAAAGATCGAATGTCTTGTACAAGCCTCTGCTTCGCTCATATTCTTTCTTTTAAGTATATAAAGATCTATACAAAATGCAGAGAATAGATATTCGAATTGAAAAAAGATTGAATAGCTCGTACACACTTCTGCTTCGCTTATTCGTATGAACGAGTAGGGAAAGAGAAAGGACGTTATCATCACTACCTGCATCATCATCATCATCATCATCATCACCAGCCATGCCGCGAGAAGAGAATTTAACGGTCGTCTGTCGCGCGAATGCAGACCCAGCATCCAATGGAAGAACGTTGCTGCGAAGAAATGTTACGTGCTGCCGTTTTAATTTCCTTTTGGTGTCTAGCAAAGAAGTCGGGGGCTAGTTGAACAGCAAACGCTGAACGGAGTAAGAAGATAAAAATCAGTGAATTGAAAGACCCCCGGTAACAGAGTGAACAGCGTAAGGAAAAGATTGAAGAGGTGATGCTGGAGGGTTGGGAAATGAAGTGTGCAGTGAACGAAGCGTTGGAATAAAGAGAGTGAAAAGTTAGTTGAACTCGCAAAGAGGAATGCTATTAAAAGACCAAGGTTTGCTTAATGAACTTTGCTGGAAAAAATGTTTTCCTAACGGTTTTTATATTGAAATATATCGTGTATCAATTCAAAATGAAGCTTTAGTATTCCAGAAACCCTCAAAAAAAAATTTGACCTTCGTTTTTCGTTGTACCAAAGTTCATTTTTTTTCTTGAACTCTTCATGCGGGTTATATGCGGATGTCTTCAAAGACCACAATGTCAGCCAGGGGCTTTGGTATTGGGACTTTCTCCCTACGTCTACAATTTAATATTTTCAATATGCAGGGTTCATATCTATCGGAACTGGTAGCGGGGCGACAGAACGGGAATATTTTCATATTATGCTTCTTGGTAGTCTCAAATTGAATTCCATATCAGGGACAAGGAAACTATTACAAAAGTATATTTACCTTTTTGAGAAAACAGTAACGCCAAACTGATAGGACATGCGTTTGCTTCGAAGACTATCCCTCTTATTCTTCTTTTTAATCCTTATACATACAAACATTCACCATAGGTAAAACATGTTTGATGGGCATTGTAAAGTATTTACTTAATGTTATTGTATGATATGAGATCATTATTTACTTTTAATGTGATTTTGAGAAATAAGTGACTTGAAATACTTGTCGAGGGCCTTACTCTTTAGAGAGAATTCAGTGAGGGAAGCATATGACAAAAGGAGACGGATACATTGTTTTCAGACTTTAAGCATTACAAGTTCTTTATAGATATGATCTAAACCAACACCTACATAGTTCGAGTGTAGAAACCAATCATATCTCTTTTACTCCATCAAGAGTCCTTCCTTCCCCTCCCCATAATTGTGCTGGATCATTGTGGGTTCCCATTCTATATGCAGTCATTTGCATACAGATGCACACATTTTGTTTTTAGTGTACTTTCTTTGAACTTCCGATTTGTATTTCCAAATTCAACTGCCTGTTGATATGCAAATTGATCTTTTTTATCTTATTTTTTTTTTCATGCTAAATATATTGTCAGTTGGCCTTTTTAAATGAAATGTTCATGTCTATATATTAGTGCAGAAAATCCAGCCAAGTAAAATAGCATCAGTTGTGTTGTAAATTAGGTTTTTTTATATCTTTTCTAGTTTTGTTTTTATGAATATGTTTCTAACTAAGAGTTATGAACTGAGGTTGAGCTAATAGCCTCTTTTATTGACTTTATTTCGTATAGAGTCCCCCTTGGAATACTAAAAGCAAAATATTCTGAACGAAACAAGCACAAATTCTATTCAAGTACGCGATTCAGTCCATTTTGATTTCTCTGCTTCCAGTTGTTGTTGTTGTACTGGTCCGAAGTCTATCTCCAGCTTCCGATATACAGATAGTTAATGGTTTGCTATTGTCTTTCTTCATTATAACACTAGTTTACGCGACCCATCAAAAATGACTGCTAAATAACACGCGCACACAGATTCAACCCTTCCCACCCCTACCCCTTTTTAACTACAACATGGCAGTTTCTGCAATTTGGGGGAGATTGTGGTTTCTGAGTGTACCTCTCGGTGTACCCGCTCTCACTATTTACTATGACTACTCCTTCTCCCCCTACCCAAGGGACAAGGAGAGACCGAACAGTCATATGTTTGGAAATGCCGGTGAGCGTGACAGGAAAGACATATATATACACACATATATATCACACACACACACACACATATATATATATATATATATATATATATATATATATATATATATATATATATATATACTGTACACACATATATATATATATATATATATATATATATATATATATATATATATATATATATCCAGACACTTGCTCATTATTATATAGGGGAGATTTAAGACCTTTCAGATTACAGAGCTTTAGCATGTATTCTATGGGTTAGGGTTATTGATGTATTTTTTTATTGTTACACAAAAATTTAAGTTTCAAGTAGCGATTGATAATAATATTTTCGTAGGCTTATAAATTGAGCAAAACTAGGCCATATTATGATGTATTTTTCCCGATAATAGGAAATACATTAATGTATGACTATACGTTTAAGAATTTAATTTCGAACTTTGCTGAAAGAATGGCAGGAGAAAGTACCACCGAGTGAGCATAAAACTTGCGTTATTATTATGAATATCCGCGAAACTTAAGAAGGAATTTCAAGTGAAAAAGAAAGACATCTTTCAAGGTTTAAATGGAAAATTGATTACAAGCTTTAATTCGCGTATCTCTCTCTCTCTCTCTCTCTCTCTCTCTCTCTCTCTCTCTCTCTCTCTCTCTCTCTCTCGCTTGTAATGATATTAATGGCAATAAAAAATATAATTACATAGTTTACATTTTGTTTGTGAAAAACTTTGGAATTTTCCTTCTTCAGTTTTCCCCCCTTTCCCAATTCGTATAACATTCCTTCCTTTATGAATTTGAAAAGGCAACCATTTAATTTCTTTTATTGTGCCCTTTTCTAGCCCTCTTTGGGTCTGGTCTAGAAAAGGACAGTATGTCACTCTTCCACCGGACTTTTCTCTTAAATAAAGAGATGAACTAGATGTAAAATCGCCTAAAAGGGAAAAAATCTGTTGAGAGTCGCGAGCAAACATCCAAACGACGTCATTACTGGTGTCTTTATAACGGTGATCATGATGAAGTTAAACCTTATTAATGCAATTATTTTCCCATGCCTGATTGCTGCTTGATAGGCAAGATAATAGCCTTTTTGACTCGTTTCATCAAATCGTGTGATCGTTGGGCCTAATTATAGTGATCATTATGAAAGCCTTTGAAAGCTTTTATCACCAGCATCGTCCATGCTTGTTTATGGGGACCCTCGTAACGTCCTCCCCGGAGTGGGTAGTGCCTTCAGTATACCTCAAGTGGTGTACTGTAGGCTTTACTTAAATGTCTTTGCAACGTCCTTTCGGTTGTGGCTTCTTTTCTTCCCTCTGCTGTCCAACCTCTTAACTTCATATCTTACAGCAACAGTGAGGCTTTCCTCCTTTCTAACACGAGCGTCGAATGGCCTCCCAGGTCCAAGTGCCGGTCATTATGGCCCAAATTCCTACCAATCCAATTCAATTTTAATATCCTTCATTCTGTTTGTAAGGGTACTGTCGGTAACTGTCCGTAACAATGTCGAGTAATGTTTTCCTCTCTTAATTAACTTTTTTTTTTATTTATTGAAAGATAGTTTTATTGTATTCTTTGATGTCACGAGTCTTCATATATTTCAGTCTTTTCCCGATATATTCGTTTGATCTCAGCTCGAGCAGCAGACAATTCATTAACTGCCGAGATCAAAACCAAAATGGGAAGTTTTAAGTAGATATGGATTCATTTTTTTTTTTTTTTTTTTTTTTTTTGTGAAATATAATAAATTCTTGTGTAGTTCCATTAAAGGTCGCTCTTGAAAGAAAAAGATACGGGACAGGATAATACCATATACTGTATACACGTGATCAGCGCCCAAGCCCCCTCTCCTTTAAGCTAGGATCTGGGAGGGGTAGGCAATGACTGTTGATGACTCAGCAGGTAGGCTTTTAGGCTCCCCGCTATCACTAAGTTACAAGGGTGGTGAGGTTGCAGATATTACAAGAAATTATCGAGCTTGAGTGGGTCTTGAAGTAGAATACCGGGAAGGGACGTTTCTAATAAGGAATAGGTAATAGGTTGGCCAGGGCACCAGCCACCCGTTGAGATAATACCGCTAGAGAGTTATGGGGTCCTTTGACTGGCTAGACAGTAGTACATTGGATCCTTCTCTCTGGTTACGGTTTCTTTTCCCTTTGCCTACACATACACCGAGTAGTCTGGCCTATTCTTTACATATTCTCATCTGTCCTCACACACCTGACAACACTGAGATTACCAAACAATTCTTCTTCTCTCAAGGGGTTAACTACTGCACTGTAATTGTTCAATGGCTACATTTCTCTTGATAACGGTTGAAGAGACTTTAGCTATGGTTAGCAGCTCTTGTAGGAGAAGGACACTCCAAAATCATATCATTGTTTTCTAGTTTTGGGTAGTGCCATAGCCTCTGTACTATAGTCCTCCACTGTCTTGAGTTAGAGTTCTCTTGCTTGAGGGTACACTCGGAGACACTGTTCTATATTATTTCTCTTCCTTTTGTTTTGTTTAAAGTTTTTATAGTTTATATAGGAATTATTTTTATTAATGTTGTTACTGTCCTTAAAATATTTTATTTTTCCTTGTTTCCTTTCCTCACTGGGCTATTTTGCTTGTTGGAGCCCTTGGGCTTATAGTATCCAGCTTTTCCAACTAGGGCTGTATCTTAGCAAGTAATAATAATAATAATAATGGAAGATAAAATTCACGTGCTCTAATTTTATTGGGTTTATTTTAACTTTAACCATTTTGATATATTTCAAACTTCTCCTTGATATATTCCTAAAGACTAAATAGACTTTGTGGTAGCCTAATGGAAACGTCCCTACCTGGCGATCTGCTGGACTGGCGTTCGAGTCCCGCTTCAGCTTGTAAGTTTTTTTTTTTGCATTGTCTGCAACAACACCATCCTTGTCAGCTAAGGGTGGGATGTTAAGGGAAGCCAGTAGGTCTACCTGCTGAGCCCGGAAGCAGCAGCGACTATAGCAAGAGGCCAGAGTTCGATCCCAACCTGGAAAAACGGCTTTCGATGTTTCTGTGTTGACCGAAACAGTGAATAGTGTACTTTGTAGTTAGTAGACTGTGTGAGCTGAGGAGAATAGGGTTGGCAACATATACGAGATTACATCAGAAACAGATGGTTACATTTTAGTAGAAGTAGTTACCCTTTTAAAAGAAAGATACAGGTGGTATATATATATAAATATATATATATATATATATATATATATATATATATATATATATATATATATATATATATATATATATATATATATTATTGTTTATTTTATAACAATGCATGAAATACTTCATTGAAAGTTCACTTGATCTGTAAAACAATATAATTCTTCTCGTTGTCGTCTTCTATTTCACAGAATGTCCCTATATATATATATATATATATATATATATATATATATATATATATATATATATATATATATATATATATATATATATATATATATATATATATATATATATATATATATATATATATATATATATATATATATATATATATATATCTTTCCTTTCACGCTCAGGTGGGAGAAGTAGTAGTCATACCATGAACAGAGGGGTTACCCCCAAGAGGTACGCTCGGGAACCGCACTCGCCCACAAATTTCCGAACTAGCGGGTTTTAGTTAGGAAAAGGGAAGGGGGGGTGGGAAGGATTGCTTCTGTTTTGTATGCGTGCATATCTATCTAAATATTTAAACGGGATTTTTGACGTCTTTGGTACACACACACACACACACACACACATATATATATATATATATATATACATATATATATATATACATATATATATATATATATGTATATATATACATACATACATACATACACACACATATATATTTATTTATATATGTATATATATATATATATATATATATATATATATATATATATATATATATATATATATATATATATTGTTACATTGTAATTCAAGAATGATGAATGTGTAATGTAAGGAGACGACACAATAAGAAAGGAAGTAAAGAAAGAAACCTGTTGCAGCTTGGCTGCTTTTATCTGTCTTTCAGTATTGTAAATTGGACAATTGATAGGAAATTTGAGCCTTTTTCTCTCTCTCTCTCTCTCTCTCTCTCTCTCTCTCTCTCTCTCTCTCTCTCTCTCTCTCTCTCTCTCTCTCTCGCACGCAATTCATGATAAATAATTGAACAATGGTATCCATAAAATGATGACATGATAAACAAAATTACAATGTGTCTGGTAAACGGAAAGTTTCTTGTTATTCATAAAAAAAAAAAATATGCAGTTATTGCATTATTTTGAGTTTCAAAAGAAGAATAATCCTGTTTTTATAAATAAGCATTTCCCTAATCCCTCTACCGTATAATAAGGCATGCTTAATCATACCACCCTTGTACTCAGGGTCTTTCTTACGTCACTAGGAAAATTAGCTGACTCCCAAAGGTGGTGTTCTGGGTTGTATATGCACGAAGATGTTAGGTGACCAAAGCATGATAAGGGTAGGTCATTGAACTTTGTTTTGACTCTGAATATAAGAGATGCTGCAATCTTAATCTTGTCCGTAATCAAACAGAAGAGCATGACCATGAAGAAGAGATACATTAACCACGAGAGAGAGAGAGAGAGAGAGAGAGAGAGAGAGAGAGAGAGAGAGAGAGAGAGAGAGAGATTGATGAGGGAAGGAGAGAGGGAAAGTAGGTCATGGAGGGAAGTGCGAAGAGGAATCACATCCTGTGGAAAGCGGGAATAGTGGAATGAATAGAAGACTAGGGAAAGTTCTGGCTGTGAAAGAAGAAATTGACAGGGGGAATTGAGATAAAACGTATTTCCCCTTTTGTCTGAAAATCATTGGAACTTTTACATCTTTACTTCTTCACAACTTCACATCTTTCAGAGGGATGGCTTTTCAAGAAAGATGTCAAAAATGAAAAAAATACATGATATTTATGTAAGTGTAAAGATCTTTTATGTTTTCAGATATATTTTCTGTTAATCACTTTTTTCAATTCTTTCTTTGTTATAGCAATCAAAAGAATGGCAGATTAAAAGAGAAAATACTGTGAAACCTCAATGCATAAGCAAAAATCAAGGAAAAGGAGATGGTCAGGAATAATTTTTTTTTTCCGTGTGTTATTGTTCGTAACCAAGTGGAAAAGACGAAGTACACGTGCTCGTTATTTGATCTCTCAGACCAGAAACTGGTTCCATCATTTCTCCAAAGATGGACAAACGAAGGCAAAGACAATGTAAGGTAGACGAAGTGGCCTTCCTTTACGAATGATGTCCCCCATAACTTCTACGGTAGCATGCGAGAGACCGTGTGCAGTACGTGAAGAGTCTATTGATTTATTGACTGATTCTTCTTTCGTTGCAACTGCGCACTATAGAGGTGATTGCAGCAGTCACATTGGGGGTAAATTTGCCTTGATGGTGGCGAGGCTTCGAGCGACGACGCCCCAATTGGCTTGAAGCTGTGGTAGTTATCGCTTAAAGTTCTCATCCTCAGTCGTCAAACAGAAAGGGGATGAGGTAGGGTGTCTGTCTTGAATAAAATATTATAGAAAGGAATAAAGTTGTCGTTTAGGTTCCGAGTTCTTGGTGCGATTGCTGGTGGAAATCGACGACTATTTCAATGAAATCGGCGGAATTTCCTTTAATGATGACAGACAGGCAATGACAGTTAAGTGAAGAGAATATGCGAAGAGTCAAATTATAATTATGTTAATATTAATCATAATTATTTAACATGCTCCTACACGTACACATGTGTAAGTGTGTTTATATATATTTATATATATATATATATATATATATATATATATATATATTTATCTAATAAGAAAATCTCAATACAGAAGACTAGATAAACGAATCGGTTGTTATTACTTCTTTCATACTTTATGTTTACAGTTGGAGACACACACACTTTTCCCCCCAAGACAGTGTAGGAATCCATGATAGATTTTAGCAAATATTGACGGTATGAAGCTGCTAGCCCCTTGCCCTAGCTCATTTGTGTTTTGAAGCTTATATGCCCATGATGTCTGGCTTTTCTTGGTGGTCACCCATCAATTGATAACCATAGCCAACATTGCGCAACTTTTCTGATATAATACTATACTCTTCCTGAGCGGGGATAACTTAACGTGTTGAAAGGTTTTGAGTATTGCCATGATTTGAGTGATCAAGAAAAAGTCACTCACCATCGCCAATTCGCACTGGCCAACGTGGTGATGAAAAGTGGCCAAATACCAGACATGAATATGAGGCCTTTTTCCTAATAGTGAACTAGAAACCGCTTCAATTGTTGTATATATATATATATATATATATATATATATATATATATATATATATATATATATATATATATATATATATATTTATATATAATGTATATTTATATACTATTTTGGTATATTTGAAAATATCTTTTTCCTTTAGAGATGATAGTGACTACGGATTCCCGGCAAAATCTTTTGAAATGGAGTTGATATTTTGGTATTCACATGCAAAACTCCACCCTAATTGCAACCTATTGCAATAGTTTAACCACCATATACACGATACCCTGGGTCAACATGAGCACAATGGCTTTTCAGAAAATATCACCAACCCCTTTGAATTTGTGAAGAAAAGAACCCTAGAAATTTTGCTATGTTAGTCGTGTAGGAATCCAGGAGAAGAAACGAGCATTCTTGCTCAGTTTACATGGTTGAGAAAGCCACCTAATGGATGGGGAGGCAGAAGATTTGCAACCATGTCACGTGTTACAAAGTTTCAGAAGATCATGGAAATAAGGAGTTGTGTATTTGTTCGGTTATGAATGTAATACCTAGCGAAGGAAATGTGTATTTGTATTTATTGTTTTGTTTAGGGAGAGAAATCTAGATGTAATAGCACTGGGAAACTAAAGTTCAGGGACATTATGTGCGGGACCAGAAAGGCTAAGGAGTGATTTTGTATGCGTTGGCTAAGAGATTAAGAGCCTGCCACAACTATAAATGCACGAATCCACTTCATATATGCTCAGAAATAACACTCCCATTCTTGTGCCTTCTGAAGGTTTCAGTAATTATACAATATATTATTTAATGGTTTAATCCGTAAACTATCCGCTCCAAAATAACCTTTGTTTCACTAGGTAAAATTGCCATACCCGGTAAATTCTTAATTTCCTGTAATCTCTTTGTTTATACCTTGTTGCTTCAAGGGATTTAAGTTATTAAACGTTTTGCCTCCTATTAACTCGGTTTAGATATTGTAGCTTCAAGGAATTTAATTTCTCAGCCATTTTGTCTTCTATGAACTGTATCTAGAACTTGTTGCTTCAAGGGATATCATTTCTTAACCTTTTTGTCATCTATGAACTCTTTATCTAGACCTTTGTCCTTCAAGGGATTTAATATTTTAACTCTTGTGTGCCTTGTGAACATTTTATCTAGACTTTGTTGCTTCAGGGGATTTCTTTTATTAAAGATATAGTGTAGCTGATTAAGCGTAGACCAAGTTTCCAGCTGCATGAAAGTATGTATTTAGTCTTCTGTAGCCCTGAATCAGTAGTGCCCAATCAGCTGTGTATCCAGTATAGAGATACTTCTTCACAAGGGATATTGTCTCAGTGTAGTAGGTCCATAAATATTCCGTTCGTTTTACACGGATAATACTTCAGCCACTTTTATCAGTGCCGGAGTTGTAATGTTATTCATGCCAGTGGAACTATCATCAGTCCTTGAGACTTTGTGTAAATAACTAATTTCCTCTCTTTGGTCTTTGTCATCAAATTACCATGATTTAAAAGCAGCATGAAAGGTCATACAGAAGACCCCGCAGTGTGTTACACACCCAATGCCACCATTGAACCAGTGGTAGCTTTGAAATCAGCGTTATCATACTCAAACTGAAAATGCGATTCAAGTTGAATGATGCTTTGTCAATTGAAAAAAGTTGATGGTGTAGCTGTAGTGGTCGTACTTCCTTCTAATAGAAGCTCGTGCTGCTCAGAATATCTTATCACTTCTAGAGAACCAAATCTCTAATAATAGAATTGAAAGATGTACTGATGGAATAAATGACCTTGTCCTATATTAGGAGATAATAGTATGAGTTATGAATGTACTTCGTCTTTCTGTTCTCATCTTTCTTATGTCCTTATCTGGGGCGATTGGGAGCCTATTATCTGTATTGGAATATTCTTAGACATGGCTTTGTCAATAATTTCGGTCTCGCTTACGAGTTCCTGTAATTCACCGAGTATTTTTAATTAAATTTGGTATTTATTTACAAGAGCACTATCTCCATTTACTGCAAAATTATGCAGTCCTGCAGCTCTCCTCTTCTTGTACAGTAAAAAGGAGGTCTTTAAATTAGGGGAAAGCAAAAAATGGCAATATATGTTGAGCAAGGGGGGAGGGGTTATTAAAAACTAGCTTGGTTTCCTCTCTAAACGACCTGGAAGTGACATCGTCAATAGTCAACCTAACTGACTTTTGTGATGCCAGCGTACATAAACAGAAGTTCTTGATGCCACCGTATATTCAAAATATATACTAAATTAAAAAAAGAGTAATTACTCAAAAGTTTCACCATCTGTGAATAGTATATTTTATGGACACTTTTGAGTAATTTCTCTATTTTTTTATTTAGTATATACTGTACTTTTCATATATATCAAATGTACGCTGGGATCACGAACTTCTGTTCATGTACGGTGGCATCACGAACTTCTGTTAGGTAGACTATGTTGACGATTGTAGTTCCAGGTCGTTTAGTGAGGAAACCAAGCTTGTTTTTTTACAACCTCTCCCCCCTTGCTCTACATGTCTTGCCATTTTTTGCTTTCCCCCTCATTTAAAGAACCTTCAATTACTGTACAAAATAAGGAGAGCGGGGTGACTGCATAATTTTTGTAGTAAATGGAGAGCGTGCTCTTGTAAACAAATACCTTAAATTTGTGTTTTCTTAGTGGTGTCCTTTATCCTCCTCCAGGCATCAGCAAAGTTTCTGGACTGCTTCTACTTCTGGTGGCCTATCTTTATGAGAGGGTCATTTTTCCGACTGCTCGCTCAAGAGCGAAGTTTGTAATCCTCAGAGATACTTTGCTTCAGTAGATACGAGATCACTCTCTATTAGAATACGAAGTTGTGCCTAATTTCCCAGATTAGTCTCCCTGCCTCTGGGACAGGAAATGATGCTCGCGATGGTTGCGAAAGTTCTGATGCAATTGAATTCTGTTTTGACGGGATTTTAGTTTTTACTGTCATCATTTATCTTCATGTTACAATGCGAATAATATGGTTCTGTGACAAAGCAGTGATTTTTTTTCATTCGATATTTACAGAAATAACTTCATCTCTAATTTGCGACGATTTTTCCCGTGTTCCTTTTGTTTCAGATATTCAAATGAGTTGTTGAAAAAAAGTTATTTCAACATTTATGGGTGAGATTTATTTGCCGTTTTGGCTCCTTTTATAATCATTTTAGGTACATAAGGTATTTAAGGGCACGCAACATTAGGTTAGGATATAGAAATTAAGATTAAGATGAAAGGGGCTTTGGTTACAAAATAACCGACTATTTTAACTTTTTTTTTGTTTTTTCCACCAGCAGTTCGAATCTCATTTGTCTGCTAGTAGGATTCTTTTCATAGCATACATGTTCCCACCATCATATAACACATGTCTGAAATAAGACACAATTAAGAAAGTTGTATATACACATTTGTGTATTTACAGTTATCAAATATTCTCTGAAAACTTAAATCACAAGATAATTAAACCAGGAGGAAATATGTAATAAAACGATAGGCCATAATCACCTATTAGCCTTGACATGATCCAACACGGTCGAGATGCAATAGTATGACCTAAAATTGCACCATTGTATTGCTTTGATGAATACTTCAACTGCCTTTAATTATGTATGCTACATGCGCACGTACTGTAGAAATATGTTCCAATGATTTCACCTCATTTATACCTTACTTTTTAGTTTTGGTCCTCGAAGAACTGTTTGGGCTTTTAACAACAGAATATTTTATTCTTTTAAAATGCCGTATGTTTTAAGAAGATATTCTTGTTCTGTGTTAATAAAATCAACCACGTAACCCTTTTTTCCCAATTAAAGGTTTAAAGACCGTTCATGAATGGCAGAGGCAAGGGACAGTGACATTTCCCTGGCAAGTAGGACAATGCCCTAGAGACTGACCATGTATACATATGATCAGTACGCGAACACCCTCTCCTTCAAGCTAGAACCAAGGAGGGCCATGTGATGGCAGCTGATGACTCAACAGGTAGACCCATAGGTTCCCTTTAGTTCACAAGGATGGTGAGATTGCAGCGACCAAAGGAACTACCGTAACGAGTTTGAACAGGACTCGAACCCTAGTCTGTCGATCACCAGGCATGGACATTGCCAAATAGGCCACCATAACCTAATGTTCCTTAACTATAAGGTCATCATTTGGTTGTCTGAGCTTCTGTATCTTATGCTACTTAAAATTTCCCCGAATTTAGTGCATAGTAGATTTCCATCTATATGCAATGAATCACTTCTAGTGTATTATGCATTACGTCATCTACCGTGAACGTAGCTCATAAATTCTTTCAAGCTATTCAGGTAGTCATATTTTTTTTTCACCAGAATCTTTCTGTCAGTGAGTAATGAAGCCTTCATATTCCTCTCCGCTGCCCATATGTAAAAAAGGAAAGATACTGTTCTCAATCTTTTCCATTTTGCAGAGAATGAATTTTCGTTTTATCCAACAGGATAATTATCCCC
>NC_090768.1:3350466-3357966 GCF_036898095.1 Palaemon carinicauda
TTTTTTTACCTGTATTTCAAGGTGCCTTATCTCTAGTGTTGGTCTTTTTTACTCGATTTTAAGGTGCATTACTTCTAGCATTAGAGGCTCTTTGACCTCTATTTTTAGGTGCCTTATTTATAGCATTAGGGGCTATTTCACCTCTATTTTGAGGTGCATTACCTCTAGCATTACAGTCTCTTTGACCTCTATTTTAGGTGCCGTATTTATAGCATTAGGGGCTATTTCACCTCTATTTTGAGGTGCATTACCTCTAGCATTACAATCTCTTTGACCTCTATATTTAGGTGCCTTATTTATAGCATTTGATGCTTTTTGACCTCGATTTTGAGGTGCATTACTTCAAGCATTAGAGGCTCTTTGACTTCTATTTTCAGGAGCCTTATATATAGCATTAGGGGTTTTTTATCTCGATTTTGAGGTCCATTACTTGTAGCATTAGGGGCTCTTTGACCTCTATTTTTAGGTGCCTTATTTATAGCATTAGGGGCTTTTTGACCTCGATTTTGAGGTGCATTACCTCTAGCATTAGAGGATCTTTGACCTCTATTTTTAGGTGCCTTATTTATAGCATTAGGGGCTTTTTGACCTCGATTTTGAGGTGCATTACCTCTAGCATTAGAGGCTCTTTGACCTTATTTATAGCATTAGGGGTTTTTTGACCTCGATTTTGAGGTGCATTACTTGTAGCATTAGAGGCTCTTTGACCTCTATCTTTAGGTGCCTTATTTATAGAATTAGGGGCTTTTTGACCTTGATTTTGAGGTGCATTACTTGTAGCATTAGAGGCTCTTTGACCTCTCTTTTTAAGTGCCTTATTTATAGCATTAGGGGCTTTTTTTTACCTCGATTTTGAGGTGCCTTACCTTTAGCAGTAGAGGCTCTTTGAACTCTCTTTTTAGGTGCCTTATTTGTAGCATTAAGGGCTTTTTGACCTCGATTTTGAGGTGCATTACTTCTAGCATTAGAGGCTCTTTGACCTCTATTTTTAGGTGCCTTATTTATAGCATTAGAGGCTCTTTGACCTCTATTTTTGGAGCCTTATCTATAGCATTAGGGGCTTTTTACCTCGATTTTGAGGTCCATTACTTGTAGCATTAGAGGCTCTTTTTCCTCTATTTTAGGTGCCTTATTTATAGCATTAGGGCCTTTTTTACCTCTATTTTTATGTGCCTTATTTCTAGCACTAAGGTTTTTTAACCTCTATTTTGAGGTGCCTTATTTCTAGCATTAAGGATTTTTTTACCTCTATTTTAAGGTGCCTTATTTCTAGCATTAAGGGGTTTTTTATCTCTATTTTGAGGTACCTTATTTCTTGTTTTAGGGGCTTTTTTTTTACCTTTATTTCAAGTTGACTTACCTCTAGCATTAAAGGCTATTTTACGTCTTCGTTTAAAGGCTCTTCGTTGCTGTTCTCTTCTGTCTGTTCTAGTTTTTCATGATCTTTAGGTTTTTGGTTTCCTTTGATATTTCATCTTCCAGTTTCCTTAGTTCGCCAATTTCCTTCCTGATTTCATCGTATTCTTTCCTAGTTCGTCAGTTGCCTTCTAGATTTCAAGAGAGATTTCAGTGCCGTGTGTCTTCATTTCGTCAGATTCCTCAGAGAAATCGATGGCATCCATGTCTTTGTCCATCAGGGCGATGGGTAAAGTCAGAAATGCTATAAATTTTCTCTGCATACGTCATCACGCTAAAGCAAACGATGAGCAACACAATATATTTACCAATAAGATCTGGATATGTCCTTTCTTCAATGTCGAATTTTGGGACTATCCTGTGTAAGAATCACAGGTCGCTCATCGTTCAGTTGAACCATTTTGTCTCCGTCCTTATTTCCTTAGTTCCAATAGTCTCCAAAAGCCTAAGCAAAGAATTATTCAAGGCGCGTATATTATGTTCTTCAAAGCTCGACAACTTTTGCAGCAACCACAAAAACCAGCTGTAGATGAAGGTGTTCCGAAGAGCCTCATGTTGATCCTGTAGTTGTAATACACAATTCTCACAGTCAGCTTCCTGTTCCAAAAATAGCCATTAACAATGTTCACTGCGTTGCATGCTTAGTTTGAAAAAAAAAGAGATCAGGTCTTCAGAAGTCTTTTGAATCTCGGGGCAGAGCCGTTCAGAACTGCTCCGTGAAGACTCTGTTCCGGAGTCATTTAGAACTACATGCTAAGTTTACGGCTATGTCTTCTGAATTTTGAAGATCCCGGAAAATTTTCTTCAGGTGCCGTTCAGGGAGCTCCAGGAAGAATGTGTTCTGGAGTCATTCCGAACTCCTTGCTAAGTCGTCGGCTGTTTCTTCTGAAGGCATTTGGAAATCCGGGAAAGTTTTCTTCCCAAGCCGTTCAGAGATTCTGTTCTAGGGTCATTCAGAACTCCATGCTAAGTCTATGGCCATTTCTTCTGAAGCCATTCGGAGATCCGTGAAGATTTTCTTCGGAAGCAGTTTAGGTCTCGCGAACAAACTCTTCTTTCGTTTCAATAAACCCATCATCATCATCATAATGATAATAATGATAATGATAATAATAATAATAATAGTGATAATGATAACAATATTAATGATAATAATAATAATAATGATAATGATAATAATAATAGAAATAATAATATAAACTACATGATTTGATTTATGGATTTGAGTCTGAAAGTTCTGAAGTCGTTCAACGCTCGTATTTGCAATTTGAAGGAAAAGTTAAGAGACTGAATAGGAAGATGAAAAGATGATTGATACTATAATTTATTACTTTCATTATTAAGTAACGCCTGCAGTGCACTCGGCGATCGAACTCGGGCGAAGGGTAATTGACGTTTTCAGCAAACCGCATTGATATAACCGAAGGCTTCGACTGATTTTTTCAGGTTTGAGATTTAAAACAACCCATTTTCGGTATGTATCCATATCAGAGCCGTTCAAAACACAGACAATTCGTCTCGGTAAAACGCATTTCACGAGTACTTTTCTGAGGAATTTATTGTAGATATTCAATAATGATGTAATATTCACATGATTTTTCCAATGGAGTTGTTACTTTCTAGATTTTTTCGAAGACGATGGATGTTACTATGTGTATATGTTATGTTTCTACCAGTGGTTTAGGCTATATATTCATCAGCCATGACTGGTCTACTATAGAAAAAAGACCCCAGACATGCCACTTTATAAGATCGTTTTCTCTTCTTTTACAATCCCTAGGGACACATTCTACAATTCTTAATGCCCATCTATTGTCTGACATTCTCATTATATGTCCTGTCCATGTCCATTCCTTTTTCTTACATGTTAGAATATCTTCTACTTTAGTTTGCTCTCGTATTCATGTTGCTCTTTTTATGTCTCTTATTGTTATTCTTATCATCATTCTTTCCATAGCTCTTTAAACTTATAATCAGCTTATGTTGTAAGGCCTTTAGTAAGGCTCCAAGTGTCTGATGCTTAAGTTAATATTGTTAGGACCATCTGATTAAATTATTTCCTTTTTAGAAAAAAGACATTTTATATATATATATATATATATATATATATACATGTATATATATATATATATATATATATATATATATATATATATATATATATATATATATATATATATATATATACATGAATACATACTGTATATAATTAATACACAACCTCTCATCGGCGTCCAAAATCAAAGACAGCTTCTCCTCGGACTACATTGACTTCAGGAACTACACTTTAATATAAAGGTTATGGTGGTGAAAATTTGATTAAATTTTCACCATCATAACCTTTATGTTAAAGTGTTGTCTGTCCTAAGTACATTTATTCATTAGCAATCTCTAGAGGTTCGTCCGTAACCCTTATAGGTTGTCTCTGCATTTTCTTTGAACATTATCTTAGTTTTACTCATTTATTTTTAGTCCTACATTTCTGCTTTCTCTATTCAAAGCTTCTATTATCTTTTGCAATTCCTCCCATGATTCACTAATAGAACTATGTCATCTGCAAATTTTAAGCTGCTAAAGTATTTTTAATTTATGTTAATTCTTATATTTTCCCAATCTAAATTATAGAAAATTCTATGCATGCTGTGAATGATTTAGGAGAGAGGGGGTCACCCTTTCTAAATCGTTTCTCAATCAGATTTTTTTTACTATCTCTATGTAGTTTCCCTATAGATATCGTAAAGATTCTCAACAAATAGAAAGACTGAGCCTTAACCAAGAGAGCAGGCAGGCTTTAGAAGCGTGTGTTCAACAACTGACCATATCCATGTGATTAACCAGTTAATAGAAATATCAACAGAGTATGACTAGCCACCATGTTTGGCACTTGTAAACTATGAGAAAGCTGTTGATTCTGTCAAAACTTCAGCAGTAATGTAAGCACTTCAAAGACGAGAAATGAATGCATTTTAATGTTAGAACTCTAAAAGATATTCATCATATAAATACATCTCTCTCTCTCTCTCTCTCTCTCTCTCTCTCTCTCTCTCTCTCTCTCTCTCTCTCTCTCCACACACACACACACACACACACATACACACTGTTTTAAATAGCGCCTATTGGGGTACCCAATAATCAATAAATGGCTTTTGTTCAAATTTTTTTAGGTAATGAGGTTTAAAGGTTTAGTTGTTGATTTCAGTGTTTTCCTTTGATTTCGATCATGAGCCACGTAGCTCGATGGGGTTGGGGTCAGCTTTTGGCACGGGCTACTTGGCTCCGGCCCTCTTAGAGAAAATGGTATTATTTGCTATATCAATTATATTAGTTTAAGGTTGGAAATTTAAATTGTATCATCAGTCGCCATAATTAATATTGTTTCAGAAGTGATTGGTAGAAATAAAATATATGAAATGGCATGCAATGAAAGTGTTCAGCGGTGTATTATTATAGTGATGGTATGGTATATAGGATGTAGGATATAAATATTATACTATTAACACATTGTTTACTCAAATTATCTGATTTGGTGTCAATAACCTTAGAGATCAGGACACCAGAAAACTCCTAATCAATCGACCAATCAATCAATGCTCATAGGTCGAAGTCTAGCTGCCTTCACCCTCCCCAAGGCAAAAGGAAATATTTCCTTAGCATTGACTCTTCGTATTGTTATGATTTTATTTGATGTGTGAGAGAGAGAGAGAGAGAGAGAGAGAGAGAGAGAGAGAGAGAGAGAGAGAGAGAGAGAGAGAGAGAGAGAGAGAGAGAGCAGCTGTTAGGATAATGCAAACGAAGGCTATATTATTCTGACGTATTTTAATTGGAATAGCCAGGTCCCACAGTATTTAAGGATGTTCTATAGACAAATGTATTAAGGAATTAAAATGTATCAGTGTGATTATACTTTTCGATCACTATTATCGAAAACGATTGCATTTCTTATAGGAATAAGAGATGAAACCTCTCTCTCATATATATGTGTGTATATATATATATATATATATATATATATATAAAGTATATGTATATATATATATATATATATATATATATATATGTATGTATGTATGTATGTATATATCATTAATCATCGCATTTCTTTGAGTGTTATTGGTAATTTATCTACCCCTCACATTCGAACCATCAAACAATGTCTTGGTTGTTTAAACGTCGGCCACCTTTCAGGGCAAGAAGGGCATGATCTCTCCAAGTCAGGTCTGGCAAGGCGACACCGGTTTTGTTGCTGGGTGTACCTTGTAAGAAACAAAAATTTGCTTGGGAAATTTCTAATCTTTTGTAGGATGTGGGCTGGCTGTCTTGTGGAGATCATACGATCAGCTTATTCAGTTTAAAATGGATCAGTTGGTCTGCTGTTGACCTAATGGCAATCAATGAATGCGTTAAGTGTTGGTAACCCATCAAGGGGAGTAAGTGTAGGGTATTCCATATTGAGGTTTATAAAGAAAGAAGAGAAATTTCAATCCTCTATCATGAATTTTATAGGGCTTATGAATTCTTTGAGAATCTTCATACATAAATAATGAGGGTTCGAAACTTCTCTTTTTCCTGATCTCTTACTCGTCAGTCTCAGCATTGTGAATTGTAACTTTAGACTACTAGGATACTGGTCTGCTATTGACTAAGGACGTCTATGTATGATGATCATCTGTCATTTGTAATCTCTTGGTATATGAGATCTGTTTTGCTTTTTGGGTATATTTCAAATCGAATGCATGGAGTAGGAAATGATATTCATTAAAGAAAGCAAACGTATTAAATTCTAACCAAAATACATAGATTAAAGCACCAACCATGACACGGCGCATTTATTAGTTCAGTGGCTGTGGATTAGGGTCATTACAAATGTACTTTAAATTAACTTGCGTTAAATTGTAAGATAAATCTGATAAAGATATTAATCCCATTGAGATTACAGATATTTAATTGAAATATAATAGGATAAAAGTTTTGCAATGAATTGTAATAACTTTAATGGCATGGACACTTGGTGAACATGTATTCATAGATAATTAAAGGGATTATTAACTTTCACAGTACATTCTGCATGGTTGATGTGCCAACATTGATATAGAAAGATTAAAGGAAATGATAAGTTAGCATTGTAATTTCTGGCACGAGTAGGTCCGTGTCATTCAGACCTCTAAATACTTGATACCTTGTTTCATAAAGCACGCGAAGATTGGCACAACATGGAACTTGAAAGTCCTCTACCACTGAATATAATTTGGACTCACACACACACTTGTATAAGTTAACTAGTAACAGATGGACATAGAATATTGATATAGACACAAACACACGCACACACACACACACACACATATATATATATACAGTATATATATACATATATATATAACATATAGATACTGTATATATACATATGTGTGTGCTTGCTATTATTATATTACTAACGCTACGCTACGACTGTTATTATTATTATTATTATTATTCTTTGCCAGGCTACAACCCCAGTTGAAAAAGCAGGATGCTATAAGCCCAAGGGCTCCAACAGGGAAAATAGCCCATTGAGGAAAAGAAATAAAGAATTGAATGAAGTTCAAGAGAGTTAATTAACAATAGAAAAAAAATTAAGAACAGTAGCAACATTAAAATAATTTTTTTCATAGATAAACTTTATAAACTTTAAAAAATCAAGAGGAAGAGAAATAAGAGAGAAAAGTGTGCCCAAGTGAACTCTCAAGCAAGAGAACTGCAACTAGTACTGATGCGATTATATGACTACTATTACTATTGCTATTACTATTACTACTTATAATAATGATAACAATAGTAAAGCTCTAGTAATATCAGTTCTGCGTTCAATCAAAGATACACCTTGTTATTGTTTAAAATTTCCTCTTCCTCTTTCCTCTCTTCCTCTTTCCCCTCTTCCAGTCTTCGTTGGCTTTAATCAGTCTTGTCTACATTCTTCCCTAGGCGCCTACTCGAAAACAAGGACAACAACATATCTGCATTTCCATCTCTTCCTCCACCTCGTCTCCTTCACAATGATCGTCTTCTACTCTTCTAGAGTTCTGGATCTTCTTCATGAATAATGCA
>NC_090768.1:3360466-3445466 GCF_036898095.1 Palaemon carinicauda
GAAAGGAAACATACACTTACTCCCTTCTGTTCAAGTTTAAAAACAACGGACTCATGATTAACTCGGTCAAAGGAAACACTAGAATCAGATACAATTATACGAACTTCCTTATTACAATCAAGAGACTTCTGTACAGCATTGGAAATTGTAAGAAGGGCATCTTCTGCTCAAAGGCTACTTTCAGTATTACATTATATTATTACCTTGAAAATAGAAGACTGCAAGAACTCTTTCTGACATCATTTGGGCAATCCATAAAGGAATTATTTTTTTCCATAATTTAGATCATAATTTTAATTATTCAATTTTTGTTGCTAGAGTAAGTTGATCTGCAATGGCTTTTACTCTTGGAAATATTAGTATTGAAAATTATTAAGATCCATTTCGTCAGTTTTGATTTATCATAATAATTCATTTTAGGTAAGTTTTAAAGTACTATAAGTAACTGCCCAAACAAAAATGGAATGATTTTTATATCAAGAAAGTTTACAATAGCCAATAGACTTTGAGTAAGGACTGGGGTACCAGTTGGTCATTTTCATAATTTAGTGCTTAAAATTCTCAAAATATAGAAATCTTTCATTTACAGATGATGCTTGTTTCTGAAATCCTTTTAATGGTGATTAAAAAATCTACCACTGACAAGCGTTATTGCTTTGGCACCCGTAATCTGCTTCCCTGAAAAGCTGCAGTAATGATTTTAACATGGTTATCGCGTGTTAGGGAACATACGTTTGTAATTATTCAAACGAACTCTTTTTGATATCGAATGTTTTGGGATAAAAAGATTTTGGAATAACGTATATGTTCATGCTGGTAGATGACAGGGCTATGAATCCCTAATTTTATCTTACACGCTCGGCGGTATCTATCGTTTTTTATCATATTGGGGAAATGAGAAAATACTGTAGCTAAGCTATGGGAGTTTATCAAACGTTCTCTTTAAAGGTTTAAAGGTCGCTCCAAATTTTCAGAGACAAGACCCCTCTCCTCCCAAGCTAGGACCAGGGAAGGTCAGACAGTGGTTTCTGATGACACAGCAGGTAGACCGATAGGCCTCCCCAAACCCACATCCCTAGTTCACAAGGATGACGAGGTTACACAGCCAGAAATTATTGCTGTGCTTACACTAACTTTCGCGGAGATTTGTATACGGTTTACTTCAACAATCACCAGTTTGATGTTGTGCATAAATCATGATGGAGTCTAAGTTAATTTTTCATACATTTTTTATACGTCTTGGACAGAAAGTCTTGTAATTTGAAAGAAAAATAATAAGAATCTACTGTACATCTCATGTAGGTTTCGAACCGTTAGGGGATTAGGAGATTTAAGACTGCCATCCCGATGCACCCTAGAGAAGTGTATCGGTACTTGGTTTTGATTTACATGGAATTAAGATTTTGATGTATGCAAAAAATATAAAGAGTAATGTGGATACGGAAACAAATTAAAGTAAAGGATATTCTAACAACAAACAAGAAAGATAAATGGACATGGACAGGGCATATAATGGACTAAATGAATAACAGAATGGGTCTGTAGAGATTGCAAAGGAAGCAGGGGAAGGAACAGAAGACGGTGCAATGACGAACTAGGAAAATTTGCGGGTATAGGCTGGCATAGAAATACCATAAAAAGACAGGAGTGACAGAACATGTTTGAGGCCTTTGTCTTTCAGTGAACTAGCAACGGCTGCTGATGATGAGGTATATATATATATATATATATATATATATATATATATATATATATATATATATATATATATATATATATATATATATATATATATATACATACATGTATATATGTGTGTAGATGTATGTATAGTATATACATATATATGTATATATATGTATAGTATATACATATATATATATATATATATATATATATATCTTGTCTGATCAACCCGTTGCAATCGAAAGAGCAAAGTATAGTTTTAAAGTCTGTCTGTCGCATTCTTTCTTAGGCAGAATTTGGTAGCTTGCACTCGAGGCTGGAAATATTTACATTAGATTACCAAGTTTTAAAAAATACCCACTGAGGGATTTTAATAAAAAACGTTAGGCAATCGTAGAATCAAATTTAATCACTCCAGTTAGAAGTAAACATTTACGTCACGCCTTATCAATATTATTATTATTATTATTATTATTATTATTATTATTATTATTATTATTATTATTATTACTACTACTATTATTATTATTATTATTATTATTATTATTATTATTTTCAATATCTAGATTATTATAATTAAAATGGACTTTTTTTACATAAAGACACAAAGAGAGAGACCCATATATATATATATATATATATATATATATATATATATATATATATGTGTGTGTGTGTGTGTGTGTGTGTGTGAACTCTATTTGACTTGATATTAAAGCGGATGAATCGTGATTCTGGTTTGATATGAAATTTTAAGGCATCCTTGCTATCAAATTCAACATACAAAAAGCTTCAGCCTAATATTTCCCCTCGAATTATTTTAAACCTTGTCTTTCAGGTGTCATGTTTGATGAAAATTGCCTTCTTTACTGATAGCATCGAAACAAAGTTTATATTTTTCACGGTTCATTTATCTGCATGCCAAAAGCATCATCAGGTTATGGCATATAATATGACTCATGACACAATTGTAAAGTTTGCGTGACTTACTTTATAGATCATTATGGCAACCTCTAACGTTGTCATCGTTTTTTAGCTGTTTTTGCAGCCCCTAAATTATTCGTCTTTTCTTCCTCTTCCAACCTTAATTTATTCATTCTCTAAACGTCATTAGTGTCTTGCTATCTGGTATCAAATTATTTTTTCATATTTTTGTAAGCCAATGTCCGATTCCTTCTGATTTTTTCCCATCGTGTTTCCGATTCTTTTTTTGCTTCATTACATTTTATTTTCCATTCTTAATGATTTATCGGCCTCCGATTCTTTGAGTTTTAACATCCGATTATCAATTCCTTTTTATTCTTGCCATCCAATTTCCGTTTACTTCCGATTCTTGCCATTCTATTTCTGATTCTATTTCGTCTTGTTATCTGATTTCTGCCGTCCCTTTTATTTTCTATTGTTTCCGATTCTTGCCATCTGATTTCAGATTCTTTTATTATTCTCCCTACTTGATATTGTAACTTGCGGCATTTCACCTTACACAAATCTCTCATACTACAACATTCTCCTCCCCGTTTTATAAAAGAAAAGGTCGAAGGATGAAGAGTCCCCCTTTTTTAAAATGAATTCGCTGTCTAAAACGAGGAATATAGAAAGCCCCTTTTCTAAAATTGGTGGAAAATGATTTAGGCTTACTGAACGTCTCCTGAGAAATTATATTTATTTGTTAAATTCTGGAGCAGTGGCTCTTGAAGCTTTTTACTACTATGCCCCTCAAGGAATTTGCCCCCCCCCCTCATTTACATCACTGAATTAAATTTCTAAATTTTAAAGAAAATTCATTAAAATGTGTTTTTTTTTTTTTTTTTTTTTCTTTTTTTTTTTTTTTTTTTTTTTGTTCAATATAAATTAGTGTGATAATTGACACTGCTTCTTAGCTACCATATCATGAAGGGTGGTTGATTGTGAGAAAGTGCACCCAAGTTCCCCTTTGCAGTTAGTTTGTATCTGTACCTGATCTTTACGGACCAAAGTCCCCATTTAGGTTCAGCTTGTATTTGGACCTGGTATTTACGCACCAAAGTCTCCATTTGCGTCCAGTTTGTATCTGTACCTATTCTTTACGCACTAAAGTCTCCATTTTACGTTCAGCATCTATCTGGACATGATCTTTACGCTCCAAAGTCCCCATTTAGGTCCAGCATGTATCCGTACCTGGTCTTTATGCCCCAAAGTCCCCATTTAGGTCCAGCATGTATCCGAACCTGGTCATTATGCCCCAAAGTCCCCATTTAGGTCCAGCATGTATCCGAACCTGGTCATTATGCCCCAAAGTCCCCATTTAGGTCCAGCATGTATCCGTACCTGGTCATTATGCCCCAAAGTCCCCATTTAGGTCCAGCATGTATCCGTACCTGGTCATTATGCCCCAAAGTCCCCATTTAGGTCCAGCATGTATCCGTACCTGGTCATTATGCCCCAAAGTCCCCATTTAGGTCCAGCATGTATCCGTACCTGGTCATTATGCCCCAAAGTCCCCATTTAGGTCCAGCATGTATCCGTACCTGGTCATTATGCCCCAAAGTCCCCATTTAGGTCCAGCATGTATCCGAACCTGGTCATTATGCCCCAAAGTCCCCATTTAGGTCCAGCATGTATCCGTACCTGGTCATTATGCCCCAAAGTCCCCATTTAGGTCCAGCATGTATCCGTACCTGGTCATTATGCCCCAAAGTCCCCATTTAGGTCCAGCATGTATCCGTACCTGGTCATTATGCCCCAAAGTCCCCATTTAGGTCCAGCATGTATCCGTACCTGGTCATTATGCCCCAAAGTCCCCATTTAGGTCCAGCATGTATCCGTACCTGGTCATTATGCCCCAAAGTCCCCATTTAGGTCCAGCATGTATCCGTACCTGGTCTTTATGCCCCCAAAGTCCCCATTTAGGTCCAGCATGTATCCGTACCTGGTCTTTATGCCCCCAAAGTCCCCATTTAGGTCCAGCATGTATCCGTACCTGGTCTTTATGCCCCAAAGTCCCCATTTAGGTCCAGCATGTATCCGTAAATGGCCTTTACGAACCAAAGGTCCAGCTTGTATCTGTGCCTGGTCTTTATGCCCCAGAAGTCCCCATCTACGTCCAGCTTGTATCTGCACCTGGTCTTTACGCACCAAAGACCCCATTTATTTCCAGCTTGTATCTGTACATGGTCCTTATTCACAAATGTTCCCATATAGGTCCAGCTTGTATCTGTACCTGGTCTTTATGCACCAAAGTCCCCGTTTAGGTCCAGCTTGTATCTGTACCTGGTCTTTATGCACCTAAGTCCCCATTTAGGTCCAGCTTGTATCTGTACCTGGTCTTTACGCACCGAAGTCCCCATTTAGGTCCATCTTTTATCTGTATATTTTTCGAGCGTGAGTTTGTAGTATGGGATGCAACTAATTTTGTGAGAAACTCCGATTTTGTTGATCCTTGTGGGCTGTGCTATCAATAGGGTAGTCTACTCAGGAATTCTCAACAATATTTGAAGTGTTCGCATTCCCCCACTACTATTAAACTTAGCTTTCTTCAAGGAGTGTCTTTTTTTTTTTTTTTTTTTTTAATATGCCTTGGGCTTGTGTGCAAGTGTAGGATGTGTTGTTCACAAGTAAAGTTCCAATTGTGAAGGCTGCTTTCCATTATTGGTCAGTCTTATAAATACTTCACTGGGGGACAAATGAAATCTGATGTCATGTGTTAACTGAGATAAAAGTCACCACGTGCTTATAAACAACATAGACGATACTAAATATAAATAAATGATCAATAAAAAACCAATGGTCGTAAAGTTCATGAATTCTTCAAGTGACTACAGTCATATATGATTATAAACACCACCATATCTTTAACAAACATCACAGTTTAATAGTGAACACTACCATATGATTATCAAGTAATGTAGATCAATACCACGACATTAGAGCAAACACAGTGTCATGTTCATAAACACCTGGTTATTGAGAAACTAATCAACATCATAAATATAACTTTACCATAACCACCACACGATTTTAAGCACCAACAACGGAATTTATAACTTTCCAGTAACAATCGGAGAAGCTCAAGCGTGTTCATAATTCACCAATCAACTTATGTGTGCTTATTAAATTTTACACACACACACACAAATATATATATATATATATATATATATATATATATATATATATATATATATATATATATATATATATACTGTATATGTTTGTATGTATAAAATACAGCCTTAAATGGGAATTCTAAAGAAAAGTTATTGCCAAAACGTATACAGAAGACTGGAAGAGAATTGAGTTTACCAGACCAATCACCAACAATTTGTATACAGGTCCAAAACGAGTTAAAATCTCACTTCTAATGTTTTCGATGTCTGTATGGAGGGCGGTCATAGGTAGGGGAAAGATTAAGATCCTCTATATTGGATAATCTGACTATATAGAATTAAAGTTATGTAACGATACTTAACATTTTTATAAACTTTTGAACAATAGCCATTGCTACCATTAAAGGAATAGCAATGATTATTAGAGAAATTCATGCTTATTCCAAAGGATTGTGTCCTCCATGCAAATTACTGATCCCAGTGAGTGCACCCCCCTCCCCCAAGGCTCAAAAGCATATTTGCGAAGATTTATAGAATTTTCTGAATTTTTTGTATTTATCTTTAACTTGAACTTTATTAAATGTGTTACATTAAGCGGTTTTTATGAAATTATTTTTAGATATTTTTTAGTGGGATTCAGTATTGTACAACTGATACTCCATCTATTACTTATATTAGAATATGTCAGAAGTTAGGCTTATTTTGTTAAGTTTTGGAACTCCATTGCTATCGCTTAATTTACACAAGTTCCTCGTCAGAAACTTCTGTATTACACGGTGCTGACTATTAGGACCACTTCACAGATCAGGGAAGCCATTGAAGGATCGTAAAAAAATATATATAAAAAAGTTGAAAGTTTTGACTTCCATTCACATTTTACTTGAAAACATTTCTGTGGAAATTCCCAAGAAGATCAGTTGTTGCTCTGAAAAGAAGGACCCGAGACTTGGCCATGCTTGTCACATAGATCAGGAGATGCTTAAAAAACTTGCTATGAAATGTGGATTTATTTGCCAAGGGATTTTGATAAAACATTCGGTTGCATTTTATATGGCACTAAAAAGGATAAATTTAGAACCCTTGTACCAGGATACTTGTGGACGTGTTTCATTTGATAAAGTTTGGGATGTTTGAATGAAAGATCACATGATGTTAAGTGTTATTGAGCTTGGCCATTTGAAAGCTGTTTATGGTGATTTAGTGATCAGGCATAACAACTCTGCTTAAAAGGAATAGACGAAAGACAGGAATTCCGTATTCTTCATTTGAAATGTTGAAATGAAATTATTCCTTTATTAAAATATATTATTCTCTCTCTCTCTCTCTCTCTCTCTCTCTCTCTCTCTCTCTCTCTCTCTCTCTCTCTCTCTCTCTCTCTCTCTCTCCTTCCTTTGAATACAACCAATAATTTTTCTCCGTTATCAACCTATCGCGTAATATTAACCCCAACTGCATAAATTCATTCCTCCGCTCCTGTGGCGAAATTCATGCATCCAGGCCTTCCTCGGTATGGAGTCTCCTTGCTCTGGCCTGCTTCCAAAGGGTAGATTGAGTACGCCCTGTAGGAGATTGAAGAGACAACCGTCGGAGAGTTGTCAGGCGTGGGGCGGGAACGGCAGCGATAGCATCGCTTGGCAGTTCCTACGGCTGGAAAGAAAAATTTGAAGGGGAGGCTCACTTTATCTTCGGGGAAACGGAAAAAGCCCAAATGGATTTATCTCTGTGAGTATTTATTCATGCGTCCGTGTGCACTTCGCCCAAGGCTGGATATGCAAGCGTGAATGACTATGTACACGTCGAAGCATGGAAATTCACAGCTTAAATTATATTTATCTTTATTATTAATATTCATAATTCTCATACATGCTTATGGAAGATATAAAAATGACCTGAACTTAACAGACAAGCCTGTGTAAAATCTATTTCCAAGTGCCGGAGCTTTATTATTTAATAACAGTTAATATACTTGAAATTTGAGTACGCAATGAAAAATAATTAAGGTGAAATATAATTAGATAAACCATTGAAAGATTTTGTAAAAACTAAAATTTAACCCGAATCAAAGGCAAATAAAACGAGCGACTGCCGAGAATAATGTGTGGAGATAGTGGTACGGCCTAGAATATGGGGCCATTGTTTATTTGTCCCCACCGGCTTGATATAGGTTAATGTAGTAATTAGGATGAATTAGGAGTCACCAATAGTTGCGGAGATTTTACGATTAATTAGGAAAAACGCTATAGAAAGCAGGGAGGTTGAATACACCCATATATATATGTATGTATATATATATATATATATATATATATATATATATAATATATATATATATATATATATATATATATATATATATATATATATATACAGTATATATATCTGAAAAAGTTTCATCTGACATATTGCTTTGGAAATCTTATTATTTACCAGACTGAATAGATTATCTTATGTTTATAAATCTTTTGAAAGTATACATGAAATGTTGATAAATTTTATACCTTCAAGTGATGGATATTTGTCTTAATCAGGTGGACAATGCACTGAACTTGATTGAATATGCTTCAATTATATACAAAACTGAACTAAAATGATCCCATTGAATTGCAAGAACACTATGCACCGTGGAAGCGCAATGCAGAGCATTACGACAGAAATCGCTGAAGGTAAACACATTTCAGGCGACTTCTTGAAGGCCTCCTGCGTTTATTCAAGTGCTTAGTTTTGGAATGGCTGGTCTCACGCTGAGTAGGATGAGCAGGTGCTTGCACTAATTATCCACAGTTGGGATTCGCAGTAATCTGCAAGATATTCTCTAAGCAATGGAGGGAAGCCGCCTTGTTGTTGGGAGTTCTTTGCACTAATTCCTCTGGGCGTTTTGGTTGTTCGAATATGACTTGGTAAGAGCAATAGATCGGCTTTTCGCTCATAGATGGCCGGATGTCCTTCCTTGATGGGGAGAATCTCCACGATGAGAGGATTACGGTGGTCGTATTTTCTCGGCGGTTTCTTGATGTAGCGTCTTTTTGGAGGGATATTTATGGCTCTTTTGGTGTTCGTGTTGCTGTTTATGGATAGTGGGATGTCTTACAAGATTCGTTATTGTGATCGTAAGGTAAATGGTCCGTATGATGGGGAGAGTATCCACTTTCCAACGGACAGTTTGATAAATGTTTGTGTGTGTGTGTGATAGAGAGAGAGAGAGAGAGAGAGAGAGAGAGAGAGAGAGAGAGAGAGAGAGAGAGAGAGACAGAGAGAGAGAGAGAGAGAGTGTGTGTGTGTGTGTGTGTGTTACAAGGAGTTACAAGGATTTTGGATGTCTCAAAGGCCTTTTAGTTCATCCGGGGAGACTCCATTTGCTCTTGGGTAGAGCGAATTAGTTTAAACGTTTAGAATTGTTATGATCCTTTTTAACTTATTCTTGAATTCGTGTATCTCAGTACGTACTTTTCACTACATCCGCTGGAAGTCTGTTCCATGTATTTGCTAATTTGTAAGTAAAGAAATTTCCACAGTAACTGGTGTTGTATCTTTCTATGTACAGTTTGTATCTGTTACCTCTGGATTATGAGAGAGAGAGAGAGAGAGAGAGAGAGAGAGAGAGAGAGAGAGAGAGAGAGAGAGAGAGAGAGAGATAGAGAGAGAGACTTATTTCGATGATCAAGATATATATTTTAGGAACTGAAAAATCCTTAAATTCAAACCAAAAAATATATATAAAATAAATAGCGGTGCGTGTAATGTCTAATGAACTCAATTTAGCTCCCTTTCAGTAGCCATTGACTGAAAGGAAAGCATAATTAAACCCATTACCTATCAATACGACTTCGTGTTATAAGTATTAATATATTTTTTGTAATAGCAATATCGAAATTTTATGCCAGTAATAACTTCATTAGACTCGACGAAGCCAAAAAAAATTTTTTTTTAAAGGGAATTGGTAAAAGAAATTATATTTATTAGAACTATATAACATTGATAGGACTATCTGTATGTTATCAGCATTAGCTTATGCGAATAGCTATTTGGTTAACGGAGACATATGATATATGATAAGAGAGAACCGGTCCACGATGACATGTATCCTGTTCATTAGAATGCCACTTTCATCAAATGCATAAATGGCTAATGTTATGAGGGGAAATAGGATTTCTCGAAAGATATGGAATTATAGGCATTGAGAGTAGATTCAATCATAGAGATTTACAATTACTGTAGCTTAGTTAAGTATACAGTATATACTGATTGACCGTATTGATATACAAACTAGTTTTAGACTGCTGATCTTTTGTGAAAAAAAATCCAATATGTAAATGGCAAAATCTCTTAACCATTTATGGATATGAAGATCGTCAATATATCCTGAAATCCCTTTATCCTTGAGTAAATATTACGGATACATTTTTAGATCCTGGTAGTATATCTTTTATCTTTAGATAGAAATACATCGTCAATATCACCTTTCTGAGATAAGTGCTTTTCTTTCGCAATTCTTTTTATTTAAAACATTGTGATTTTTTTATGTATCAAAGAAGAGAGAGAAGAGAGAATGACAAGCGGAAGAATATCAGAGATATATATATATATAAAAAATCCTATTGGTAGTCTGTTGGAAACGTTCTTGGTTGGCGATCTAAGTGGGGTTCAAGTCCCGCTCAAGCTCAATGGTTTCTTGAAGTGTCTGCAACCTCACCATTCTTGTGAACTAAGGATGATGGTTGGTGTTTGGTGGAGTCCATAGTTCTACCTGCTGATTCATCAGCAGTAGTCAGTCTCAAGGGCATTGTCTTACTAACAAGGGCATTGTCACTTCAAACCTTTCGTAGAGGTTAGTGCAGTCCTTGGGGGAATGATACAATTTCCCCCAAGGTGCAGTCAAAACACGGTAGGAATTTCTGAAGAGGGAATGGGTCTTTGTAGCGTCTTTGATCCTCCCCCCTCAGCTGCACCCACTTTTTAACAGTCTACTCTACCATCTTTCTTCACTCTTGCTGTATAACGTCTTTTACTTCATGGTGTAACTGTTTTTATCTTCCAGTTGCGCCTTGGCATTAAATGGTCTTCCTGGCCTCCGCGCTGCGCCATACCCCACAATTCCATAGTCTAATCTAATCCATTCCAACAATCCTCTCCTCATCCTGGCGTAGTATTAAATCTAAACCTAGAACAAAGATGTTCGTGAATAATTAAAGAGCAATTGGGGCTGCCCCAGTCTTTGTGGTTCTAACTGCATCCTTTTTCATCTTTCTCTTGCTCTTATCCCATCCCTGTCTACAAAAGTAAGGAGTAAAAAAAAAAATCTTGTCAGGCATTATTCGGCACTCTTTATTTCGAAATATCTGTTAAGGTTTAAAGTCCCCTCATGAATGGCAGAGGGAAGGGACAGTGACAATGACTTAGAGACTGACACACATACCCTTCTATATATACTGTATATATATATATATATATATATATATATATATATATATATATATATATATATATATATATATATATATAAAAAACCCAGCCACTGAGGGGGGGGGGGCAAGCCAGCCTCAACTTGGTGCCGGTCCCAAGCCCGGGTAAATGGGCTACCCAGTCATGGGCGGGCTGGGTTAAAGAGGCAAGCTCAGAGGAAAATATCTGAGGAGAGGATGAGAGTAGCAACTCTGAATGTGGGGACAATGACTGGAAAAGGGTGAGAGCTGGTTGACCTCATGGAGAGAAGGAAGATTGGAGTGCTGTGTGTGCAGGAGACCAGGTGGAATGGAAATAACACAAGAGAACTAGGCGAAGGTTGCAAATTATATTACAGTGGAACAAATATGGAAGGAAGAAATGGAGTAGGAATAATATTATCAAAAAGTTGAAGGACAATTTGATTGGGGTGAGTAGGAAAAATGACAGAATTATGAGTTTAAAGCTAGGACTGTGAGCAACAATAGTCAATGTGGTGTGTGCCTATACCCCGCAAACTGGATGTACAGAGGAGGAGAAGCATACATTCTGGTAGGAGATGGACCAGAAGCTTGGAATAATTCCTGCAAGGGAAAGGGTAATTATAGGAGGAGATCTGAACGGCCACTTGGGAATTAGTTGGGAAGGGATAGAGAGAATGCATGGAGGTTGGGGTGTGGGTGAGAGAAATGATGGGGGAGAAAGAGTGATTGATTTTGCTTTGGCTTTTGACCTAGCAATGATCAACACCTTCTTTGAGAAGAAGATTAACAGACTGATTACTTACAGTAGCGGTGGCAAGGAGAGCCAGATAGATTTGCTGCTGTGTAAGAGAGACCATCCTAAGGAAGTTAGAAATTGCAAGGTGATAAATGGGGAGAGTGTAGCAGCGCAACACAGGTTAGTGGTAATTGATTGCAGACTAAGGAATTGTAGTAAAAAGGCAAGAATGGACCCAAAGATTAAGTGGTAGAAATTGAAAGAGGACGAACTGAGAGTCTTGTTTAAGGAAAGAGTGCTGGAAGCAATAAGGTTACATGATGTACAAGAATGGTGGACCGAGAATAGTAAAGTGATTCTAAGGATTGGTGAGGAAGTACTTGGAAAGTCATCAGGAAGAAGACCCCCAAATGATAAAGAAGCGTGGTGGTGGAATGATGAGGTACAAGAACGGGTAAAAACTAAGAAAGAAGCCAAGAAGAAGGCAGATCTATCAGGACAAGAGCAGGATAAAGAAAACTATAAACAAGCAAAGAAAGAAGCAAGAAAAACATTAG
Organism: Palaemon carinicauda; assembly: GCF_036898095.1. Taxonomy (NCBI): domain Eukaryota; kingdom Metazoa; phylum Arthropoda; class Malacostraca; order Decapoda; family Palaemonidae; genus Palaemon; species Palaemon carinicauda. The sequence continues at coordinate 3,372,954 of NC_090768.1, forward strand.
CAAAGGCAAAGGCAGAGGCATTAAATGGAATCTATATAAAGATGGAAACACCAGAAGGAGAGAAGAAAATATTACGAATTGCTAAGGCCCGAGATGCAGCATCCAAAGGCCTGACACATATAAAGCAAATAAAAGATAGCAATGGCATAGTTCTAGCAGAAGAGAGTGAAATTAAAAGGTGGGAAACTTATTTTGAAGGACTATTGAATGAGGAGAACCCAAGATCAGTATTTGAAGAAGGACTCCCAAATGAGACAGTTACCATAGGAGTGACTAGAAGAGAAGTGGAACAAGCAGTAAAGAAGTACCAGTAGAGGTATGGAAGAGTCTTGGAGAGGAAGGCAAAGATGCCAGAGGAATGGAGAAGTAGCCTAATCATTCCCATCTATAGGGGGAAGGTGGACATCCAGGAATGTGGCAACTACAGAGGAATAAAGCTGATAAGCCATACTATGAAAATATGGGAGAAGATCATTGAGAAGAGACTCGGACATGAAACGACAATTGGTGAGGAACAATTTAGATTCATGCCAGGAAGAGGAACTGTAGAAGCGATATTTGCTTTGAGACAGATGGTAGAAAAACATCGGGAGAAGGCATACGATCGAGTACTACGTCAGGAGCTGTGGAGATGTACGAGAGGAAAGGGAGTCCCTGGGAAATACGTAAGAATCACCCAAGATATGTATGAAAGGGCAGAAGCAAATGTTAAGAGCAGTATAGGCCTAACAGAAAATTTCCCAGTAAATGTGGGACTATATCAGGGGTCTGCGTTGAGCCCTTACCTATTTGATCTGGTCATGGATGTAGTAACACAAGGTATTAGAGATCAGTCTCCTTGGTGTATGTTTTTTGCTGATGATATACTGTGTACCACTAGGCGAGAGGTAGTAGAAGAGAAACTGGAGGAATGGAGAAGAGAAATGGAAAATAGGGGATTGAAGATCAGCAGGAAAAAGACAGAGTATTTGATATTGAAAAATGGCGAGAATGGGGAAGTTAGTTTACAAGGAGAGAGATTGAAAAGAGTTGAAAATTTCAGGTATTTAGGATCAACAGTTACAAAGGGTAGTGATCCTGGGGCAGAAATAAACCACAGAATACAAGCAGGATGGAAGAATTAGAAAAAAGTGCGTGGAGTACTATGCGACAGGAGAATAGGGGTTAAGTTGAAAGGTAAAGTACACAGGACGGTTGTGAGACCGGCGATGATGTATGGAGCCGAGACGTGGGCAATAAAGAAGACAGAAGAGGAGAAGAATGATGTGGCAGAGATGAGAATGTTTAGATGGATGTGTGGGGTGACAAGAAGAGATAAGATACGGAATGAGGTAATTAGGGGTACCACAGAAGTTAGAAAACTATCAGATAAGATCCAAGAAAGTAGACTGAGGTGGTACGGTCATGCCATGAGAAGAGATGAACAGTATATTGGGAGGAGAGTAATGGAAATGGAGGTACAGGGAACGAGGAGAGGGAGACCAAAGCGAAGGTGGGTGGACTGTATCAAGGATGACCTTCGATCAAAGGGATTAACCGGTGATGAGGTGTGGGACAGAGGTAGATGGAGAAAGCTGACCAGAAACATCGACCCCACATAGAAGTGGGAAAAGATGTAGACAAAGAAGAAGATATATATATATATATATATATATATATATATATATATATATATATATATATATATATACACACACACACTCAGCGTCCAAGCCCCTCTCCACCCTAGCTAGATCAGAAAGTGCCAGGCAATGGCTGCTGATGACTCGGCAGTAGATCTATAGGCTCCCAACCCCCCATCCTTAGCTCCCAATGATGGTAAGGTTACAGACACCACAAGGAAGTATAGAGCTTGAACGTGACTCGAACCGCAGCCCTTGAAGAGTTAAAAGGGAACAATTGGGTCTGCCCCAGCCTTTGTGCTTCCTACTGTATATTTGTTTTCATCTTTACCTTTCCCTGCTTACAAAAGTAAAGTAAAAAAAAAAAATAGCTCTTGTTACTCGAAGTTCTCTGAAGCATTCTGTATTGAGACATTATTTTGGGACTCTTTATTTTTAAATAACTGTATGACATGGATTTTATTTATCAGTGCATTTGCCAAACGATGATAGGATAGGCAGGAATGCTATTTATAGTCCTGTCTTTATCGTATTGGCCCATTTTTTTCATGCATTTATCGTTGAGTTGAAAAAAAAAAAACTTCAAACACGGTTCCCCTTCCTTTCATTTGTTATAAGTGGGAAAAATGCTCTTTCTCTATCTGTCTGTGTCTATCTTTCTTTCTCTTTCGAGTAGAATACCATTGACTATCAGCTTGAAAAGTTGACGTTCATCTATATAATTCGCTTGGTCTCAGTGAAGCAATGTTGACAAAATTCAAGGGGAGTTGCTGGGTTTGATTTCAGTACATATCCCAACCAATCTATAGATGTATTGTTAGCTTTGTATTGGATCCAAATAACTAAATAGTGGGGTCTTTCCCTTACACACACACACACACACACACACACACACCTCAGTGTGTACTACGTAATAATGCCCTATTATTTTATGGACAATTCAGTAGGTGAATTTTATTGTCCAATTTTACGGACAGTTCAGCTGATGAATTTTATAGTCCAATTTTACGGACAGTTCGGATGGTGAATTTAATTGTCCAATTATATGGACAGTTCAGCTGGTGAATTTTATTGTCCAATTTTACGGATTGTTCAGCTTGTGTATTTTATTGTCCAATTTTACGGACAGTTCAGCTGGTGAATTTTATTGTCCAATTTTACAGATAGTTGAGCTGGTGAATTTTATTGTCCAATTTTACGGACATTTCAGCTGGTGAATTTCATTGTCCAATTTTACAGACAGTTGAGCTGGTGAATTTTATTGTCCAATTTTATGGACAGTTTGGATGGTGAATTTAATTGTCCAATTATATGGACAGTTCAGCTGGTGAATTTTATTGTCCAATTTTACGGACAGTTCAGCTGGTGAATTTAATTGTCCAATTTTACGGACAGTTCAGCTGGTAAATTTTATTGTCCAATTTTACGGACAGTTTGGATGGTGAATATAATTGTCCAATTATATGGACAGTTCAGCTGATGAATTTTATTGTCCAATTTTACGGACAGTTCGGATGGGGAATTTTATTGTCTAATTTTACGGACAGTTCGGATGGTGAATTTTATTGTCCAATTTTACGGACAGTTCAGCTGGTGAATATTGTTGTCCAATTTTACAGACAGTTCAGCTGGTGAATTTTGTTGTCCAATTTTACGGACAGTTCAGATGTTGAATTTTACTGTCCAATTTTACGGACAGTTGAGCTGGTGAATTTTATTGTCCAATTTTACGGACAGTTCGGATGGTGAATATAATTGTTCAATTATATGGACAGTTCAGCTGGTGAATTTTATTGTCCAATTTTACGGACAGTTCGGATGGTGAATATAATTGTTAAGTTATATAGACAGTTCAGCTGGTGAATTTTGTTGTTCAATTTTGCGCAATTTTCATATCATGAAAAAAGCACGTTTAATTTCTTAGCTTTAGTAAAATGCTCTAGCAGATATATTGGCTCCACAAATAAAAAACAAATCTGAGGTTTTGTATCAGCAATTAAAGTTTGTTTCATGTTTAAGAATGGTTTTCATCATAGCCTCTCCTTGAATAGAAATTGCGTCGTTAGGATGAGACAGTTCCTCGATACTCTACACAAGTCTTCAGATAAAAATTACAGTATTTTCCGAACAGTTTGCCAATGGAAGCATCATCGCAACTAAACTACCATTCTATGCGGCTTTCTTAATTACTTTTGCTCACAAAACAGAACTTATTGCCATTCACTCGAACAAGGAGTGGTCATATGATATCTAAATAAAGATCTCACTTGTTTTCAAAGTAGCATATTTCACACAAGCCTCTCAGATAAACGGACCATTACGCAAACCTCTTTTGCAAGCAAGGAATTTATGAAGAGATTCCCGTAAAGAAACTGATAAGGGAAATGCTGCATGTAAAACCACGTATTTCCTACACAGCGTTCCTTTGTTAATTCAGCACTCTGAATAACTCCCCTTCCCTGTGGCGAAAGACTATCGTCTTACACAGAAATATAAAAACAATGCTTTAAAGAATCCATAAAAATCACAGTTATTTTAGCTTGATAACAACAATACACTTAAATAAGCATAGCTATTTTCATATAAATATGTGTCTGTGTGTGCTGGCTCGCCGGAAAGATAAAGACCGATTCATGCTGAAACAGACTTGAATGTTTTTTGTGAGATTTGAAATTATAGTCTATTTTGTGCGCTTAGATTAAATTACCTATATTTAATATTCCAAGTTTGCGGAGTTAGCAGTCTTTTATAGCGGAGTTATTATATATTTTCCATCTTGAAAGATTCCCCCATCATGAGAACATTACAGGGGAGGGTTTTGTCAGAAATGGGAAAGTTCTGAATATATGTCACGATAAAAAGACTTTTATTTCCTCAAAGTTAGGATTGGAGGTTTTCCTTAGACGGAAGGGAAAGTGAACAAATGTTACTTGTAGCGTTATTAAATCTTGGGAAATGGCTGAATTGGTAATAGTTATTTAGATTCAATTTAAACCCAGAACGTAATCTAATTTCATGAAGTAATTTCCGTATTGAATTATATAAGAATATCTTTCTGTCATCACTGTCATGCCATATAGTGGATCTCTCTCTCTCTCTCTCTCTCTCTCTCTCTCTCTCTCTCTCTCTCTCTCTCTCTCTCTCTCTCTCTCTCTCTGTTAGATTTCGGCTAGGTTAGGTTTGCTTATTTTGGAAACGTTCTTATAATTTGTTGCAATTTACAGGAAATTGTCAAAGGTCTTAGGTGTGCTTGAGAACAATACGAACAGTATAATTACAACATTCATAACCATGACGTACAGTTGGCCAGAGGAATTCCTGGAACACGTCCCTTTTAGGTAGTGCATCCTTTCATATCCTTAATGCTCGACGAATTCCTGTGTTTAGCCCCGCCCATAACCTCTACCTTCTCTCTACACTATCTGTATGATTACTCGCCTCGAAGTAAGGGTGTGACTGGGTGTACTTCTTCAGAGCGAGGTATGTCAGGAACTCCTGTGTCCAAGAGTACATCCCAACTGGGAAAAATTCTATAGAAATCAAAGTATCATAATTTCAGCAGATGATGTGGGGGCAAGTAATATGGCTCTAGCTAATTTGAAAAGTAGGTGGAATCGGTAAGCTGCACGGGGGACATTATTTTTTATAGCGATTGTCCCTTGAAGGATCACAGGAAATAACATTAAAAAGAACTTTGCATTAATCAGATTGAAACGAAAAAACTACAATTGTAATTTCGTCAACAATAAAAAGTAAAGTGAGAGAGAGAGAGAGAGAGAGAGAGAGAGAGAGAGAGAGAGAGAGAGAGAGAGAGAGAGAGAGAGAGAGAGAGAGAGAGAGAGAGAGTATGTTATTCTCCAAGAAAGCAGTGTGGAAGTTTTTATGAGGAGAGATGAAGCTAAATCCCGAATTTTCTTCGTTCAACTTCATAAAGATTACCATTAATGTAGAAACTTCTTTAATTATCAGCGTTTTATAGCGAGAGTTGTCATGTCAACATCTTTGCTATAATGAGACCCTTGAATGAGACCACTGCCGAAGAAATGGGGGAATGTCCTCCTGGACCAACTAAGGCACTTTCTTGTTTTGGAATTGGGATACGATTGTGTTTTTATACAAATAATGTTTAGAGTTCGGCGATTTAATTCATCTTGGATGAATATATTCATAATGCTATGAAATTCGTTCCCAACGGTCTCTTTGTGTTTTCTGATTATTATTTTACTAGTGTACGCGACTCGTCAAAAATGATAGCTCAATATTTAGATAAATATGCACACACTCAGATTCAACCCTTCCCAACACCTCCCCCTTTCCTAACTATTCTCTCTCCACCTTGACCCAGAGACGGGGAGAGACCGAGTTGACATATGTTTGACAATGCCGCTTAGCGTGACAGGAAATGATATATATATATATATATATATATATATATATATATATATATATATATATATATATATGTATATATGTATATATATATACATATATATATACATAGATAGAGAGATGGATAGATAGATAGATAGATAGATAGATAGCGAGGCAGTTTGTCTTTATTATATAGGGGAGAGGCCGTAAATAAACAAGTTTCTGTTCTCAAGGCTTCCTGTATCTTCCTTAGAGATAAACGCATTAATGCCAATTGTTCCAGCTATTTCACCTCCCATTGATCGAGCTGTATTCAGGAATCGAAAAGTCAGCATCACCCGAAATCTTTATCGTCTTGAGAGAATTGCCCGAAGAGGCGGTTTCCTTTCCTCCAAAAAATGGTTCATTATGAATTAGTCCACCGTCGGAAGACATTGTGGTTAGCTAACTTCCATAATTTTCGTTGCTGTAGGGGAGTCCCCGTATCACTTTAGTAGTTTATGACTTATGTTACTTATCTTATGGTCCATCTTCTTCATGCAGCTTCTCGTTGCATCATAGTGGAAATCCTTTTGTTTCGTTATTTTTATACTATAATGATTAACGTAGTAAAGATAATAATAAATATTTATTATTATTTTTTGTTAATCACAGTTTATGGAGACTGGTAGTTTATAGTTTGGGGTTCCGCGTTACATCCAGCTTCTTTAGGAATCCATCACTTTCCTCACTTTGCTGTTTTAAGTAGCATGATCTTCAGCACAGGTCCTGGGGCCATATAGGCTCCTGCCTTCTTAAGATTCCTTTTCAATGATTTAAGTATAGTCCCTAGTGCTCCTATGCTTATTGACACGACTTCTAATTGCATATTCCATAGCCTTCTTAATTCAATTCATAAGTGTTTGTACTTTCCTATTTTTTTTATCATTTTTATTATTTTATTATTTTATCAAAGAATTATCTTCATACTCCGATTACTTAATATGTGAACTTTTCAAATAATAGAAAACTTTTCTTTTTAGCCCCTGGGTCACTTTAGGATACACGACCAGTTTTCCTTTGATCCCTTTATATGATTAAAAAAATCAAAGTGATGCGTTGTATTTTCCCTCTGTCATTGACAAAAACTGTTTTATTTAATGAAAACTTTCAAGCGATATTAAGGGGATGGTTTAAATTATAATAATTATTATTATTATTATTATTATTATTATCATCACCTTTTATTAAGGTTTGGACACCGAATACCAAATCTGAAGAGTGGTTTCGAATGTAATTCTTCTATTGGAAGTTATTTATTTACTTGAAGATTTCTTCTATATTTTCACTGATTGTCGACAACTCGAAATTTCGTTATAGATTTCAATATTACAGCCAAGGCATAGATACCTTTGAAATGTTCCTATCAGGACGCAATATGGAGAGTAGGACGGAAACGGGAACACACTATGGCTCTAGCAGTCCTTGGTGATTACATCCTTAATGGAAAAAAAGTCCATGGAAGCCTTCAGACTCATTCTCTGGAGCATTTTCCTTTTTCATTGTCAATTCATTATTTTGACTCCCGTTGTGTTAAAACGTAATGGACTATTGTGGTTGTTTCAGTGTTTGTTCATTGGTCATTTTCATAAGTTATCGATATGCAAATGACATCCTTATATTTAACACTAAACTCACCCTCCAAAAGAATATTTATCGCAAGAAGTTTTGCAATCTTCAGTAATCTGTTCTGCTTCATTGGGTTATATTTGTTCAAATGTCCAGTACATTTGTCTCATATCACAGATATACTTTGAGATGCATTATCTTTTTTGGCAAATTGAATAATGAAGTTGTAAAAAATGAACTAAAGAGGATTAGATAAAAAATTTTCTCTGTTTTCAATTTGAAACAGCTCCGTATTCAGTATTTACATAGTTTATGTAAAGGATAAGTGCTGATATAATAGAAACGTGTACCAAACAAGGTCAGCTGTCCCTCACCACTACTCGATTTATTATTATTATTATTATTATTATTATTATTATTATTATTATTATTATTATTATTATTAGCACTAGTCAAGCTACAACCCTTGCTAGAAAAGCAGGATGATAAAAGCCCAAGGGCTCCAATAGGGAAAAATAATCTAGTGATAAGAAGTATTGAACAAATAAGACAAAACATTATAAGAACAGTAACAACATTATAACAGATCTTTCATATATAAACTAAAAAGAGACCTATGTCAGCCTGTTCAACATGAAGATATTTTCTGAAATTTTGAAGTTTTGAAGTTCATTCGATTCAACTACCCAATTAGAAAAATCTTCCACAACGTCTTCACAGCTGGAATAAAAGATTCTTTGGTGTAACTTAGAAACGAATCATAATGCCAAAGCATATTACATAATCTCGTTATTGCCGGTAATGGTTACAAAGATAGAATTAAGAATTACAGTTGGACACAGGATTTTCTGACACAACTCACTCTGAGGAAGTGCACACCCTGTCACACCCTTACTGCGCTACGATTTCTTTCGTGTAGCCCCGCACACCACCTCTGCCATCTCTCCTTACACTGTCTGTTTGGTTACTCGCCGTCCAGTAACGGTATGACGGTGCAGTTCATCAAAGAGAGGTGTGCTTGGAATTCCTTTATCCAAATGTACATATCAATATTTTAAAATTTACGAAGTTTCAAAACCCCACGTCCCGGGGAGTCGATCTGATGAAAACTAAAATGAAGACATTTTAGATTGCAATCATGGAAGTCACTGTTGGAAATTTGAACATTAATGTTAAACTAGGCGACGGGCGCTTCACTATCTGATGTACGTGATGCAATCTTCTGGTATTGTTATGAGGCGTAAACACACACAAAAAACTAAACCTTTTCCTTAATATTTCATTCATTTTGATCAGCAGTTTCTTGTTCACTTTCATCGCTTCAGTGGTGTTTATATTTTTATTTTAGTTACAAACTGAAGAATTAATAAAACTTACAGCATTTCTTATTAGTTTGTTATAGAAGACATTAGATTCTTAGTCATCGTAATTCGCAGTCATTTATCGGAAACAAAAAAGGAACACTATTGCAACATATATTGGAGGTGAATCTGCAGATTGGCATCGCACATCGTAAAAGAAAATAAATATTCGTTTAATTATTGCAAAACATTATAAAATTTGAGCCACTCTTGGTTAGGTTAGGACCCGATACATTAGGTTATGTTACCTTAGGGAGGGCGTATCACAAAGAAAATGTTCCTATAGTTGTTTTGTATCCCACGGCCTTGCAACTAATGTACGGTAAAGGTAAAATGGTTTCAGTTCAAGTTTCATCAGAGTAGATACTCACCAGAACGTCAGCCGGGAAAGCACAGCCCCCACTGTGATGACCAACCACAGCAGTGGCCTCCCCAGTAAACAGCTTAAACTCACGGTCCTGGGCTGGGATCGATCTACTACCATGCGAATGCTAGGCGAACAGGTGATCCAGAAAGCTAGTAAACGAAGTATTATTCGAAGTTAGACAGGGTAGGTAAATATTTTAAAAATATGACAATTTCTTGCTAATTTAAGACCAGTATTGAAGTTATCAAGATTGCGTTTCGTTACAATATCTTATTCTTTTTTTCTATATACGTGTATATATATATATAGATATATATATATATATATATATATATATATATATATATATATATATATATATAATATATATATACATATATATATATATATATATATATATATATATATATATATATATATATATTACCCTTGTTTATTCTTTTCGTATGATTTTGCATAGTACAAGATATGATTTTGTGATCACTACCCATTTTTGTATTTCGCAAACATACGATGATTCATCTCCAGGTCTAGCATGAGTGTCTTAGTACAGTCCTCCTCTATATAATAAAGAGCAAGTGGATGGCTATATATGTAATTATGTTTCTTTCCTGTCATGCTGAAGGACAGGGGGAATGGGAGAGTAGTCATAGCCTGGTGAGAAGGGGTACCTGAGAGGTACACTCGGAAGCCGCAATCTCCTACAAATTGCCGAAGCAGCGGATTGTACTGTAGTTAGGAAGGGTTGAGTATGTGTGTGCATATCTATCTAAATATTTAGACTATGTAATTTTTGCCGGGTCGCGTAAGCTAACAAAAATGTTGCCGCCTGTTGTTATTATTATTATTATTATTATTATTATTATTATTATTATTACTTGCTAAGCTACAGCCCTAGTTGGAAAAGCAGGATGCTATAAGCCCAGGGGCTCTAACAGGGAAGATAGCCCAAAGAGGAAAAGAAACAAGGAAAAATAAAATATTTCAAAAAGTAACATCATTTCAATAAAGATCTCTTATATTCTCACTAGGGTATGTCATGGTCTTGTTTCTTTCTATGTTTGAAATTTCCCGAGTATGTACTAAACTCTAAAAGTATTGTTATCATTATTTTTAGTCAATTGTTTATAGACATTTTCCGAAAGATATATTCATCTTCCGTGAGATTTCCTCGATGCAGTTGTCGAAGTTTGCCGTTAAACGTCGATGGTCCATCAATAATGAGAACTGCTCATTTCCTGCTGCGCGTATTGCAAAATCGATTTCTTTTACTTCTCTTCCTCCTGCCAGAATGATCTAACAGTGAATGCCACAAAAAGTGAGCATTTTGACACCTGTTGGGTGTAAGTAAATGATATTTTTTTTTTTTTTTTTTTTTTTTGACGCCCTATGCTACTGTAATGACATGGGAAATGATGAATGGAGAAGTATAGAGGTATTATTATTATTATTATTATTATTATTATTATTATTATTATTAAATGCTAAGCTACAACCCTATTTGGAAAAGCCGGATGCTATAAGCCCAGGGGCCCCAACAGGGAAAATAGCCCAGTGAGGAAAGGAAATAAAGAAAAGTAAAATATTTTAAGTATAGTAACATTAAAAAAATATAGAGAGGACTGGCGAAATCTGAATGAGGCCCTTTGCGTCCATTGGCGTAGGAGGTGATGATGATGAGGATGATGGTGCAACTGTAAAGGTAGCCTCTTTTGTTTTGAACGAAACAAATTTTTTAGATTATATTTCAATTTCTATTTATCCCAGATTTTTACCTCATTATTTATTTTCTATCCCTTATATTTACTATATATTTTATTTCATTAATTTTTTAGGATTAATATAGATAATATTTTTTCCGGATGTTAATCGGGCCAGTTCTGTAAGAGTGGAGCGCGACTCATTGGGCTGGTTTATCTCCTCCCTTTTGATAATAATAATTGAAAGAACGATAGTCAGTAGCTTTTACATGGTATACAGTACATATACAATATATAAACAATATTTTATGGTTAATTCAGTAAGTTCTTTAGAAAAGAAAATGAGTAAAAAAAGGCTCATTATATTATTTTGTAGTTGGCATATATATTAGAACGAAAACAAATCTGGAAAATACGGAAATTAAAAGAAAAAATATACATAGGTCACTATTCATACAAAAGCGATAGGAGTTATATTAATATTACTGATCATACCACTCATATGATTAAGGAAGACTTTTTTTTTTTTTTTCATATATAAGATGTTAGTTGAATTACAGTATTCCTTTTGATGATATTGATCGGATGACTTTCATTGGATCAACAGTTGAAATTTGAATGTTTTAACGAGTAACAGAAAACAGGAGAAACTGAAACGACTAAAAGATTACCGTACGCGACCCGTGTAAATCACGGCCAATCTTTTTTAGAAGGATATGCACACACGCTCATGCACCCCCTCTCACCAAGGTATGAGTACTCTCTCTCTCCCCTACCGGAGGGAGGGGGAGAGCTTAGCGGGACTGGAATATATATATATATATATATATATATATATATATATATATATATATATATATATATATACATACATATATGCATATATATATATATATATATATACATACATTTATATACATATATATATACATATATATATATATATATATATATATATATATATATATATATATATATATATATCCAGACACTTGCTCTATATTATGTAGGGGAGATAAAATACCATATGCACCCTCCTTTTCTCTCTTTCCCATTCCCCTGTTGCTTTGTAATCAGCCCTATTTCTACACTCCTTATCTCCCAATCTCCCCTGCTCTCATTTCACCTAATGCTGCCAAACTACTTTCTCTCATCGAATATGCGTCGCCCATCGTCACGTGATGGCGCTTTCAGTGCCAATGAATCAAACCGAAAATCAGATCCCCTTGCATTTGTTCTTTGCTGAAACATACCTGGAATAGCACGGCTGCCTTCCTCCAATTCCAGCGTTTGGGGTTTTTCGTTGTTTGTATGGAAGGGCTGTTTGGTTTGTGTGTGTGTGTGTGGGGGGGGGTGCTTATTTCACGTTCGTATGCAAGCCAGAATTTGCTTAAAAATTGGTCCGTATATTTGAAGACTCATGGATTTACCAGTTTGTTTCCTGGTATTGCTGTATTTGACCCAACTCCACAACGGTTTTGGATTCTATATATCAACGCTAGTGTACGCTACCCGTCAAAAAATGTGGATAAATATTTAGATATATCGGCACAAGCATGCATCCCCTTCTCATCAGGGTATGAGTGCTCCTCTCTCTTTTCTCGAGGGAAGAAAAGAGCTTAGCGTGATCGAATATATATATATATATATATATATATATATATATATATATATGTGTGTGTGTGTGTGTGTCTGTGTGTCTTACTTAAAACTGTAATCGAACAGTTTAACATGTTTCTTCCAAAAGGCCATATTAGAAACAAAGGAAATATAAATAAATTACTATATTTCGACCAATACACATTGGCCCTCTTCAATGTGTAAAGTAAAAATGAGGAATAGAATGGACAGTGACGGTTTATATATGAAAGCAAAAGGATGTTTCCAATTGTTCTAAAGGTGTATTAGGTGCTGGAAGGATTAGCCCAATTTAATTCCATCCAGGTGCGTCTGGATGGAAGTAAATTGGGTTAATCCTTCCAGCACTTTATACAACCTTGAGCAATTGGAAACACCTTTTTGCCTTCATATATAAACCGTTATTGTCCATTCTATTCCCCATTTCTCCTTTACACATTGAAGAGTCCCAATGTGTATTGGTTGAAGTATAGTGATTTGTTTATATTTCCTTTGTTTCTAATATGGACCTTTTGAAGAAAAGAAAAAAAAAAAAAAATATATATATATATATATATATATATATATATATATATATACACATACACATACATAAGGGGTTGTTGTGGCCTGATTGGTAACGTCTCTGCCTGGTGTTTGCTAGTCGGGGTTTTGAGTCCTGCTCAGACTCGTTAGTGTCATCAGTGTCTGCACCTTAATATCCTTGTGAGCTAAGGTTGGGGGGTTTGAGGGAGCCTATAGGTCTATCTGCTGAGTCATCAGCAGCCACTGCCTGGGCCTCCCTGGTCCTAGCTTGGGTGGAGAGGAGGCTTGGGCGCTGATCATATAATATATGGTCAGTCCCAAGGGCATTGTCCTGATTGCAGGGGCAATGTCACTGTCCCTTGCCTCTGCCATTCATGAGCGACCTTTAAAACCCGTTGAGATGCTACAGCTAGGGAGTTATGGGGTCCTTTGACTGGCTAGACATTACTACATTGAATTCTTCAATCCGGTTGCGGTTCATTTTCCCTTTGTCTACACATACACCGAATAGTCTCGCCTATTCTTTATATATTCTCCTCTGTACTCACACACCTGATAACACTGAGATTAACAAACAATTCTTCTTCACCCACCGGGTTACCACACTATCATTGTCCAGTGACCATTTTCCTCTAGGTGAGGGTAGAAGAGACTCATTAGCTATGGTAAGCAGCTCATCTATGAGAAAAACACTCCAAAATCAAACCGTTGTTCTCTAGTATTGGGTAGTGTCATAGCATCTGTACTATGGTTTTCCACTGTCTTGGGTTAAAGTTCTCTTGCTTGAGGGTACAGTTGGGCACACTATTCCATCTTATTTTTCTTCTTGTTTTGCTAAAGATTTTATAGTTTATAAAGGAGATATTTATTTTAATGTTGTTACTGTTCCTAAAATATTCTATTTTTCCTTATTTCCTTTCCTCACCGGACTGTTTTCCCTGTTGGAGCCCCTGGGCTTATAGCATCCTGCTTTTCCAACTAGGGTTGTAGTTTAGCAGTTTAGCAAGTAATGATTACAATAATGATATATATATATAAATATATATACATACACACCGTATATATGCATATTTGTATAAGTTATATTTTATATATTTATAGCCAGATACGTGCTCTTTATTATGTAGAAGAGATGGCATTTATTAACTTATTTTTTATTCATGTATCCATTAGTTGTGTGTTTTATTTATAAGGTCATACCTGCTAAAACATTACAACCAAAGCATTTAGAGAATATAATTTATATAGCAATAAATATTGCTGTTTTCAACAGTGCACTGGATTCCAATATTAATGACCATTACATGGAATGTTAAGGTTTCATGTGAACAAATTAGGCAGTGCAATCAAAAGAAATACAAATTGAGTCTTGTCTTCCAATGTTTGGTGTCGTTTCCATGAAGAATATGGACACTTTTAAGGCGCTGTAATATTAAATATTAACTGACCACTATAATTTTACTGATCCTTGATGAAAGATATTTTGTTACTGGAACCGTCAGACCAGAAAATTGTTAGTCACACTTCAATTTAAACGATTTTGCTAGTTGAAACTGTCTTCAGGTACGGTTAGTGTAAGTCTGTGGGTAGAGTTACTGCTGTCTTACGCCAAATGCAAGCCCTGCAGAATGTTAATGATTTTGTAAAATCTACCATATTGCATAAAGAATGTCTGAAAATGAGGTTACTGTAAGTCCAGAAAAAAGACAATAATTAAAGGACTTACTTTGTTATTTAGGCACCATTGGCGTAAATTTTTGTTATAGATGATTTATTCCATGAAAAGAGCTTTTCCAGTTACTGCTCTACACCAGGCTGTGGAGATGCAATTGACTGCGGTCTCTTGAATTTTCCCAAGAATATAGAAGAATTAACTTATTCTAAAGACTGAAAATAGCGTTGCATTTTCAGCCTATGTGTGAACCATTTACGTAAAGAACTTACGGCCTATTAAATTTCGTATTCCTGATCTAGATGTTAATCTCTTAGGGTTGTGGTGAACGATGTGGTAACGTCACTGATTGGTGAACGCCAGACGGGGGTTCGAATCCTGGTCAAACTCGTTAGTTTCTTTGGTCGCTGCAATTTCACCATCCTTATGAGCTAAGGATGGAGGCGTTTGGGGGTAGCGTATAGGTCTATCTCCTGAGCCATCAATAGCCATTGCCTGGCCCTCCTTGCCTTGGTTCTAGCATGGGTGGAGAAGGGGCTTGGGCGCTGATCATTTGTATATATGATCAGTCTCTAGGGCAATGTCACTGTCCCTTGGGTCGGCCATTCATAAGCGGCCTTGAAACCTTTAAACCTTTAAACCTTCTTTCAGTTAGTTCTTTATGTATGTTGCATAAGAGTTTTCATTACTCTGACCATCCTTTGTATTCAGATCTTCCCAGAGAGTACCCTCTTGTTCGTAATACAGTTATTCTAATAGTCATGCCTTTTCAATCTTAAGACTCAATACCACACAGTATTCTAGAAGTTTTATTCCAGCTATGACCAAGTTGTGGAATACTCCTTCAAATCAGAAGTTGAATCGGTGGAACTTCAAAAGTTCAAACTTGTAGCAAATGTATTTACATTGAACAGGCTGGCATAAGCCTCTTTACAGTTTATATATGAAAAATATATTTAATGTTGTTACTGTTCTTAGACTATATTAATTGTTCATTGCTTTTCATGTCGTTTTATTTCTTTATTTCCTTTCCTAATTTGGCTATTTTTCCTGGTTGGAGCACTTGAGCTTATAGCATCCTGCTTTTCCGACTCGGGTTGTAGCTTAGCTAATAATAATAATAATAATAATAATAATAATAATAATAATAATAATAATAATAATAATAATGATCATGATGATAATAATAAAAACAAACTCACAAACAGGAGCGAAAACATAACCTCCTTCCAACTTAGTTGGCGGAGGTAATATTAATAATACAGTAGGGCATGTCCCTTCAATCCTTCGTCACCATATCAACTCTATTTTAACACTATAGAAAGTAATATGTCGAAAGTCTGCTAAACATGATTTAGGCGTCAGGAGAAATCCACATTGCAAATCAAACAACTCGATCTCGAATCCCCAGTCTATTTGAGATAGGATTTTCTAATTCTATTTCAAGTGAAATGGGAAAGCTCTTATCATGGCGTTCAGTGTTTGCCATAATGGAGATCAGGTGAAATGGAATATGGCATTTCTGTTTACCAATCAATTCTTTCCAATTGAAAGATCTTATGCCATCATCATCGTCAGCATTTGATGGTGAGTGTGTTAATACTTTTAAAGTATCTTCGTGCATACTCAGGGATAATTTGCATTTTGCAACACACACTACTACTACTACTACTACTACTACTACTACTACTACTACTACTTCTGCTACTGTTATTTCATATCGTTGCTTAATAACGGAACATTTTCCATTTTGAAATACTACTACTACTACTACTACTACTACTACTACTACTACTACTACTACTACTACTAAATTTACCACTACTACTACTAATACTGATGCTTCTTGTACTTCTATTTCATATCGTTGCTTAATAACTGGACATTTCCCATTTTGAAACACTACTACTACTACCACCACTACTACTACAACTACTACTAGTACTACTACTACTACTACTACTACTTCTTCATAGGCTGCGTATCAAGTTCAGTATTCATATCCATCTTTTACACGCACTACAGAATTTGAAACAACCAAACGAGATTTTGAGCCAACAACAAACGAACGACCTTGCAGCCAAGAAAAGAGACTATTCCGCCTAGCGTATAGAAGTCGTTCTCGCCTCTCCCTCATCTTGCCTTTGCGGCTGGAAAACACTAATAATGTTATTAACTTGGAGCTTTGAGAGGGTCGAGAGGTGGAGCAGACTTCCTCCCTACTTGGCTACTTTTGGGAGCTACAAGAAAGAAAGGTGAGGCACACGGTGTCTTGTTTGTCTCTGTGCTGTGGTTTCTTTTTGTTCTTTAGCTAATGAGTCTTGTAGGTGTCATTTTGAAATGCGTCTGTCTACTATTTGCGGAACAACATGGGTGTACGATTCGAAGTTATATCAACATGATCAAATATCTAAAATCATTGTATGCTCTCTCTCTCTCTCTCTCTCTCTCTCTCTCTCTCTCTCTCTCTCTCTCTCTCTCTCTCTCTCTCTCTCTCTCTCTCTCTACAACGAAGATTGTAGTAATTATATTATTATTGATATTAATGATATAATTTTTTACATCATTGTTGTAGTTTTTGGTAATGCTATTTTGAAGGAGGCTCTTTCTTTAACACGTGACATTGAATGAGATAGCTGCATCAGTGGAATTTACTTTATCAACATGTTATTTTATTCTTATAAGTATACATTTTCCGTGAGGTAAAATCCTTAAAGAAAATTGTCCAATATTCTTGTCATATTGGGGGTAACGTGAATGTTTCGCCATATTTTATGTGGTATAAAGATAACAAGGTGATTTACGTACATCTTTATGTAGTGTTTGCAAACTGGAAGATGGTCAGGTTAGGTCTGCTGTTTGTAGCTGGTCAGTTAGGTGTAGTCTAAATCAATAGTATACTTAACAGGAAATGTAGTTTCTTATGAAAGAGGTTTTCAAATACGTTTAGCCAGTCAGTATAAGGTTACTCCTGTTTGACGTCAAGTATGGCTTCATTCGTCAAAATCTGTTGTGTTGGACTAATGCGCAAGGTCCGTGTGCAATGTATAAAGTCATTGGATACGTTTTCCATTACCATTTACATTATTGTAAGACATCTATGTTTTCTTATAAATAAGATGAAAACCTCTGATGCAGTTAGTATATTCAGGAACACATGCATTTTACATATGCTTGGAAGTGGTCCGTCAATAAGGTACATTTCATTACTAGAAACTAGTAAATGGGTCATTTGTTTGATTAATTTCTGCTGCCCACTACTACTATTATTACTACTACTTGAGGGTCAGGGCAGATCACAAACCTATTTTTTTTAATGAGAGACTGAAGAAACAAGGGAGGAAACTGGATGAGTTAATGAAATACCATTCATATAGTTTACCACACAAATTGATTGTCAGAATCGCAGGTCATATTTAACAGATATACAAAGAATACTTATCTTTTAATATATTCCAATAAACATATAAGAAATATTAAATGTTCCCCTCCAAATAAAGAATTGTCTATCATAGAATGTCTAGAAAGTAATATGATTAAGACATTCTACAAGAGATCTGTTGCCATGTCCAAGATATGACCTCCAAGTGAAAGGCTTCCTTTTTATTCTAGATTCTTTCAGCTTTGTTTGCACTGTCTCTAAACAAGAGTTAAGTAAATAATATTATGAAGAATGGAAGTTATTAGTTTATATTAGTATCAAGGATTACTAATGGATGTTGATAATGTAAAAGAAGAGGTCAGTCGCAAAATTGGCAAAGCAAGAAAGATAGCAGGTGTGCAAAATATTGGCAAAAGGTTAAATCTGTCTGAGGAATCCAAGGTTAGAATTTTTGAAGTGATTGTTCAAACAAATCTTTATGGAAGAGAAGTTTGGATTTGGAATGCGAATGAGAGAAAAGGAGTTGGAACTGTTTGAGTAATATATTTGGTATCGGAATTGGTGATAAGGCAGGGCAATGTGGAAACACGTAGTTTTAATAGGGATAATATATAGGTGGAAGAATGATTATGTCTATTTTGAGGGGCTTCAGGCATGTGGAGATGATGGAATATAACAGCAAATTGAAAAGGGTTTATAATTCAGAGGTGCTAAAAATAGGATTAGAAAAAGGCACAAAAAGGGGGTTAGAATAGATTGTGTGAGAGACGTAATAGAAAGGAAGGGCCCTAATATACAAAAAGCCTTTTTGGCCTGACCCCCTGTGGAATATCCACTGATCCCAGTCCAGGGAGCTTAAGAATGCGTCCAAGATCGGGGTCAATGGTCCGGTGAGTTTTGGTTTCAATGCCCTGCTGATTAGCCATCGGTGTGGGTATGCTATGTGACTAGTGTTGAAGTTTTACTGCACATGGGATGTATTCACGACTCCACAATCAAAGGCAGAATGACGGCTAGATATTTGGATAGATTTGTAAGCACACATGCGCATACACATTCAACCCTTACCATCCCTTCCCCTTTCCTAACTGCAAGATGGCAGTTCTGGCAATTTGTAGATTATGGTTTTTTTAGTGTACCTTCTAGTAGGATATGACTATTCCCTCATCCCTCTTACCCGGAGGACGGGGGGAGACCAAGTAGTTTACTTCTGGCAGTGCCACTTAGCGTGACTGGAAAGATATATAATGTATATACAGGATGACATAAAATAAACGGTCATCACCAAAAAACTAATAACTTCCAAAATTTTATTTAGATCGACACAAAACTTTAGCTATATTAGGTCAAGCCTGTGTAGCGGACATCTCCAAAGTTTCAAGTCAGTACAACAAAAACTCTTTGTTTCACTGGCTCTCCAAAATGTGCTCCAAATGAGCTACTCGGCACTGCAGGCACATTTGGATCCAGCAGGCAAAGTTCTCGATGACCCTCCCACATTCCTCCCTTGGGATCACTCTTATTGCTGCTGTGATTGCTGCCTTCAGGTCAGGGATAGTCGGGGGGTTGTTTCCTTATACCCTGTCCTTAAGGTATCCCCAGAGATAAAAATCTGGGGGTTTCAGGTCCGGCGAATGCGGCGACCACTCCGGGTCACACCTGCGGCTGATCAGTCGGTCAGGGAAACGCTGCTGTAGCCATGCCAATGATTCGTTTGAAGTGTGGGGGGTGGCACCATCCTGCTCGAACCACTGGAGAACCCTGACGACTCCTCTCCGTTGACCAAGTGCTGTCCAGAACTTTCCAAGCACCTGGACATATTGCTCAGTGTTGATTGTCACAGACCGCTCGTTGTCGTCCTGGAACCAGAATGGTCCAATGATGCCATGTTTGGAGATGGTGACCCAGGCAGTGCACTTCTCCGAGTGTAATGGCCTTTGCAGACAGTGCTCAGAGGGTGTGCTACCCCAGAAGATATTGTTCTTCGAGTTCACGTGAACTGACAACAGAAAATGTGCCTCGTCCGAAAACCAGACATTGTCAAGGAAATCTGGCACACCGTCAATTTTGTCGCAAAACCACTGGCACATGATCAGTCGCTTCCTCATGTCGTCAGATGTAAGCTTGTGTTTAATCTGTATCCTGTAAGGATACAGGTGGAGATCTGCGTTCAAAATTCTCCGCACGGACTCCCGATTGATTCCAAGCTCCTGACTTCGCCGTCGCACAGACTTGCTTGGGCTGGGGACAACAGAATATCTGACTGCAGCAATGTTGTGTGGTGTCCTTGATGATTTTGGTCGTCCAGATTGGGATTGTCTGTTAGTGTTGTTTCTTTAAAATTAAGGTTATGCACAGTCCCATGGGTTCTGAACTTGTTGACCCATCTGTAGATCATTGAGTGGACAGGAAATTCTTGACATCTGAACCGTTCTTTGAATTACAATTGAGCTGCATGGATAGACTTCAACCGAAAATATGCCTCAACTATAAATGTCTTTTTCTCAGTAGTCCATGGCATCTCAAAGGTCGAATTTGGTAGACTCTTAGAACATTAATTTTTGTTGATAAATCTGAAAATTTAAGGAATTTATTATTTATTTCAAAAGTTATTCAAGTTTAGGTGATGACCGTCTTTTTTGTGTCACCCTGTATATTCTTATTCGCTTATGAATTACAGAGGCAAGGGACAGTAACATTGCCCTAGCAAGCATGACAATGCTCTAGACTCTAGGACATTGTCGGTCTCTAGGGCCTAGAGACTGACCATATATCATATAATCAGCGCCCAAGCTCCCTATCCACCCACCCCAGCTAGGACCAGGGAGGGTCAGGTAATGACTGCTGATGACTCAGCAGGTAGACCCATAGGCTCCCCAAACCCCCATCCTCCTTAGTTCACAAGGATAGCAAGGTTGCAGACACTAGGGGAACTAGCGAGTTTGAGCGGGACACAAACTCCCGACTGGCTATCAGCAGCCAGAGACGTTACCAATATATGTATATATATATATATATATATATATATATATATATATATATATATATATGATAAATTTTGCACATTTTTACGTGTTTTTCATATTCAAATAAGCCATATATATTTTTGATACATTAATGTCTGGATTCTCTTAACGACCTCGGGATCAGAGCCCCAGGCGAAATCACACAAAGACAAGAGCTTGGCTCCGGCCGGGAATCGAACCCTGGTCAGCAAGCTTGTATAGACAGTGACTAAGCCACTTGACCACGAAGATCTTTCTTCGTGGTCAAGTGGCTTAGTCACTGTCTATACAAGCTTGCCGACCAGGATTCGATTCCCGGCCGGAGCCAAGCTCTTGTCTTTGTGTGATTTCGCCTGGGGCTCTGATCCCGAGGTCGTTAAGAGAATCAAGACATTAATGTATCAAAAATATATATGGCTTATTTGAATATATATATATATATATATATATATATATATATATATATATATATATATATATATATGAAGAATAACCATAGTGTGGAGATGTGCATAGCTTCAAGAGATTTGGTGTTTTCATCATATAAGTAACTTTGAAATATAACTTAGACTCTGTGATAATGGAGGGCAGAATCTGTCACAGAAAGATGTTATCTCTTTGTAGGAATGTCTTACGAATTTTTCGTTTATTTTTTCCTCTTGTAAGTTTTCTGTGCCTTTTATTTGATTTTATTTCTTACCTGCATAACAGATTTTTTTTTTTTTTTTACTTTAGACTAGGTTGACGGAAATTGGAATTTCCGGTAATGAAGAAATGGAAATTATAAATGTCAAAGTTTTTCTTTGGATTGTTATAACTCCAGTATCCAGTGAATAAATCGATAGTTCTTTAAGTAGTTCACCAAACGTTCATCTGGGCCCCACAAGGCACTAGAAGAGTTGGAAGACCCAGGCCTACATGGCTGAGGACTATGAAGCGCGAAGTAGGAAATGACGAATGGAGAAGTATTGAATTAAAAACTCAAGATAGAGACGACTAATGAAATCCTTTGCGTCAATATGCGTAGTAGTAGATGATGATATATATATATATATATATATATATATATATATATATATATGTATATATACATATATAATTATATATATACATACATACATACATACATACATATATATATATATATATATATATATATATATATATATATATATATATATATCAGTCGTATTCCTAGTCAAGCAAAAATCGAGGCCTCTTGCAAACACTTAACAGTAATCATATAATCGATCATGTTCTAGCTAGGTATACTAAGAATAATTCTGCTTCCTATGGAGACTTCTTTTAGCTCTACTCATTCATGGTAACGAGGTACTTTACTTTAATTACTGCGAATATTTTTCATTAATCATTTGATTACTCAAATACCGTCTTGAAGAAAATACTGGTTCAGCAAACGTGGGATATAGTAAGAAAAAAAAAGTACTGCTGTTTTTAATAATATAAATATATTGAATTATGAAAAGCATGTAGCCTACCCGGAAATATTCTCTTTTAATGCCGGTAATATATTAAGGAATAATGAAGGAAATCCTTGTGAAGGTCTTTACCATGTCAGCGGAAAATGTTTTCACTGTCTTATTTCAGAAATTCTTGTTTTCAGAGAACTCGACTTAATTTACACCGTAGTAAAGCTGAATTAGTAATTCATTTACCCTCAGTACACAATTCTGAATAGCGTTGGGTTTCATAAGAAAATTAAAATGGGCAATCATTTTCTTTTTCTTTTTTCTTTACGCCGCTCGTATGACTGTCCTTAAACTTTCTAAATAAATTTGGTGCATTTTTTTTTGCTTAATTTTTTTCTCATTTATTATTATTATTATTTTTATTATTATTATTATTATAAGTAGTAGTAGTAGCAGTAGTAGTAGTAATTATTATTATTATTATTATTATTATTGGGGTAGTAGTAGTAGTAGTAGTAGTAGTAGTATTAGTAGTAGTAGTAGTAGTAGTAGTAGTAATATAATTCAGAGGAATTTAACAAAATAATAATAACTCTAATGACGATGATTATGATTATCATTATTCAAAGTAAAATAGAATAACTGTTTATTCGTCTATTTATTGGCGTGTTTTAGTATTTCTACTTCGGCACGAAAGTAAAGTCAGTAAGATCCTGCTATTCTGACAGCTTCATCTACATCAGCATATGGAGGAACCTAACTTTCAAAGGTATCCCTCGAGAACATGCTTGTCTCATTAATATAGTTTCTGGGACTGGTATTTTATGATGGAGTAGTTAAACTTTAGGACTTCTGTAGTTTTACTCCAATTGGTAGTAGGTTGGCCAAGGCACCATACTACTACTATAGTAAATTTTTTTAGTTAGGCAGATTTGCACCGACTCGCAGGGGTGCTCTTTTAGCTCGGAAAAGTTTCCTGATAGCTGATTGGTCGGAAATATTCGGACAAAAGTACATCCGACCATTCAGCTATCAGGGAACTTCTCCGAGCTAAAAGGGCACCCCTGCGAGTCGGTGCAAATATGCCTCACTAAAAAAAATTGACTATAGTACAGTATATCTCAACACTAAGATAATTGAAAAATTCTTCTACACATAAGGGAATCATCTCCTCTTATACCTATTAACGCAAAGGGCATCGGTTAGATTTCGCCACTCGTCTCTATCTAGCTTTTAAATCGACACTTCTCCATTCATCATGTTATACAGTTAGTTCCCATATTTAGCCTCACCCACCACCTCTACCATCTCCTTACAGCATTTATTTGGTTACTCATCGGGCAGTAAGGGTGTGTCAGGGTACACTTCCTCAAAAGCAAGGTGTACCAGGAATTCCTGTGTCCAACTGTACCTCCTATGCCACTTCATTCCACACTTATTTAGTGGAGATCCACTGCCCTCATATTGCTCGATCACAGAACTATTTTTATCTCCTTTACCGCGAAACTAAGGAATTCCTTTAATCATGAATCCCCCCCCCCCCCCGCCCCTTTGTTCAAGGCATGAGTGTTGAACATCCTTTATATTTTATTTTAAAGTAATTCATGTATCGTTTAACCTTTAGTCTTTTTGGAGAAAAAAATCCAGCAAATTCATTTCCTTTATGGTTCAAATTACCAAACATTCAACAATATATGTATGAATACCCTTGTGGTAAGAGATAAAAAATTGTAGTGTGTGTAACAGGGTAAATTCAAAGAACAAGTGAAATATTCAGGAGCGTGAAAAAACAGTCTTAGATTATAGTTTGCCTTTTATTGGTATTTTATACATCAGTAAATAATCCCGAGAGGTTGATCACTTCCCACATCTGCATGAATGGAACGCATTCGTCTGTGAATCATTGTTGCTCGCTGATCAAAGAGAAAACGTCGATTTGTTTCATAACGTGGAAAAAAAGGGGGGGAATTCGAAAGTATATTCATGACGAGACAATCAAAAGCAAAATCAGCATTTACATAACAACATTCTCTTTCAGTGTACATGAACGTGTAAAATTTATGCAAATTACATTATTTCCACCTGGAACATTTGTGTTCATATTTTAACGAATTCGTAAACATTACAAATGAAGCGTTTAAAACACTAGGACTTTCACACCTTCGTTTTGATATTTTCCTTTTCACCTGAAATTAGCCAATACCTCTGGTGAATGTCTGGATAGGAAGAAATGTTGAGAGAGAGAGAGAGAGGAGAGAGAGAGAGAGAGAGAGAGAGAGAGAGAGAGAGAGAGAGAGTGAGAGAGAGAGAGAGAGAGAGAACTGCTATTATTACTTTTTATTTAGTTTCCCCCGAAGTACTGTTTATTTTAGTTTCTTTTCTAGTTTTGTATTTATTTATTTGAGTTGTATTGTAAATATCATTCTCACTTTTATTTTTCTGTCTGTTCTGTTTTCCTTTATTGTATATATATATATATATATATATATATATATATATATATATATATATACATATATATATATATATGTATATATATATGTGTGTGTGTGTATATATATATAGTCACTGATTTTTATTTAATTTTCTCGTTTCTAACCCAGGAGAATTTTAAAGAACGAAGAGTTCAATAAGGTGAATTTTCCTCTACGTTGTTCTTAGATTGAGTACGTATTTTTTTTTTTTTGTGTCCCAACCATCATAATTTAAAAGGCTTGTCAACAAAATTCAATTGTTAAAGATGAGTGAAGTGAAGAATATGTTAGTATAAAATCAGTGCGAATGCTAGACTTAAGCAGGATATGATATGATATACTAGTGTACGTGACCTTTAAAAAATGTCGGCTAAATATTTAGATAGATATGTACTCACACGCACCTCCCTCTAACCAGGATATGACTACTCTCTCTCTCTCTCTCTCTCTCTCTCTCTCTCTCTCTCTCTCTCTCTCTCTCTCTCTGACGGCTAAATATTTAGATGGATATGTGCAGTAGACACACGCCTCTTTCTAACCAGGGTATGACTACTCCCTCCCTCCCATACCTGAGTGATGGGGAGAGCTGCGCGTGGCGCACACATATATGTATGTATACAGTATATATATGTATATATATGTGTGTATATATATGTATATATATATATATACTGTATATATATATATATATATATATATATATATATATATATACATATATATATATATATATATATATATATAGAGAGAGAGAGAGAGAGAGAGAGAGAGATGAGAGAGAGAGAGAGAGAGAGAGAGAGAGAGAGAGAGAGAGAGAGAGCCAGACACGAGCTCTTTATTGCCCTTTATTATATAGGGTAGATGATTGCAGTGTTTCAGAGGATCTTAGTTCTTTAGCGATGTTACTTAGAATCCAAGTTTAATCTTTTTATAGAAGTAATATTAAGATTATTAAGATATTCATGACGGTCAACAAATCAAAACCGTTATGAATAGAAGAACTAAGAAGATCCTCCTTACCTCGATGAATAATGAATGACGATAATGCTAATTGCTTGGCTATTATTAGCCCAGGATTCAGGCAGCCATAAAAAGAACGTAAACAGATTCCCTTGAATATTAATAATACCTCTAATATTCCTCATAATGGATCATTTTACATAGAATTAGTTATATGTTTTAACCAAACTTAATTATATCATTTGCAATTACTTGCTTGTTTCTGGAGAAAAGTTTTATCTTGTATCAACTCCAAAGATAAGTCATTTCCTCTTTGACGAACTAATTTTTCTTTAACTAAAAGTTAAGTCATTGATAATATTTTCTTATTCTTGTTCTCGAAAACTCTTATTGAAGTAAGTTTTGTTAAATAGCTGGAACACAAATTCAGCTTATGCTTATAATATTTATTTTCAATCATTCTGCAGAAACTCGTTGAACATCGTTCTATTCTAAATGGAAATGAGGCTGGTTATCTTAGCTAATTAACACCTTGGAATACTGCGGAAAAATAATTTATTTTTATTAATCTATGAATAACTAAATAGTATCAATACTAGCAACCTCAAAGTAAGAAGAGAAAAAAAAAATGGAAAGTTTGATTAAATATGCTAAGATTTTTTTTTCTTTTTTTTTCTTTATATCATCTTCCATTTCACAATCACTGATTCTGACTTCGGCAGAAACTGCAATTGAAGTACCTATATTTTACACCCTCTATTTAGATAGAAGCAAACGCAACTCCGCACACCGAAAATGTGAACTGAGCAGGATTGCTGTCAAAGGCGGATCTACTTTCAAAGGAAAACTCAGAAAAATATGGAACTCACAGTCAAAGAAAATTCACTTTCCTGAATTTACTTGTTGAGAATGCTGTGTCGGGAAAGGAATATTCGTCCTCTGTCCGATTTTATTAAGTGGGAAAGCTTTTGCAATTGTCTCGTCCTTTCAAACGTACCTTTAGTTTGGTAATGATTTACAGTGGATGGAATAAATACGAAATTTCATAAAATTAAAAAAATAGGAGAAGATGAGGATTAAAGAAAAGTGTCTTTTCCATTTGGGTTCCAGGAAGGTTAATGGGATATGAAGGTGAACTTACCGACAAAGAAATGGTCAAAGCGAATTGGAGTTTGAGTTAAAGCAGCTGGACACGTAATTTGCATGATTCCAATTTTACTGCATCTAAAGTTGACGAGAGAGAGAGAGAGAGAGAGAGAGAGAGAGAGAGAGAGAGAGAGAGAGAGAGAGAGAGAGAGAGAGAGAGAGAGTGGAAATCATTCCATTTTTACGATATACAAGTGCAAAGCAGATTTTACAGCTCTTCCGAAACCCTACGAATGCAAATCAACGAAAAATAAGCTGTGGCTTCACCATTATCATGAGAGAGAGAGAGAGAGAGAGAGAGAGAGAGAGAGAGAGAGAGAGAGAGAGAGAGAGAGAGAGAGAGAGAGAGAATGTGGTGCAGCTCTATTAAATAAACAAAGACGTAAAAAATATGGGTAATATTTTCGGTACACAATATACATCTGGTTCAGCAGATGAGTGTAATTATCTATAACGCTAACCCAACTCATCTTTTGTGTGCATACTAATTTTCTGGAATAATAATACTGTATATGATTTAAAAATATGGCTACTATATTTATTTATAATTAACTTTTTTAAAAGAAGCAAAGGTATTGGTTAATTGGAAGATATAATAAATAGGAAGTTGCTAAACAATTTATAAGGAAATGAAACAAAACAATTATAATTATCGTTAATGAAAAATAACGTAGAGGGATATGAGATGGACGAACAATTAAAAAACAAAACCTGTCGTTCACAATGACAAAGAAGAAATAAGGAAGAAAACTCGAAATAAAAAATCCCAATATGATTTCAATATGCAAATTTACTTAGGGTGATGAATAAAAATCACATCCTGGTTTATCTCTCTGGTAATATTTAAACGGTTCCATTTTATTGGATATATGCATCTAATAATCCACTTGTTGATAAAAAAAAAAAACTTAGCATTATCTTAATGGTTCCTGTGGCTCATCGTTTGCTGAGTATTTGCTCTGCCATTATCTCATATGGCAGGTATAATGGATGAAATCTCCCTCATGAACTGATGATCATAACTGTACCGTTCTCAATCCTTAGTTATATTTCTCTTGATAAGATTCAGCGCAGGACAAATCTGTAAGCTTTGGTCTCTCGTCAACAAATAGGAAAAATTGAAATTAATCATTTTTTTTTCAGTCTTTCCTTGGTTACCGTCTTTTTTTTTTTTTTTTTTTTTTTTCAAAATGTGCAGATTTGATATTTTCTTCAAAGTAAGTAAAGCAAACTTGTGAAACTGATTCCGGATTTTTGTGTATTTTGATAGGATTTTCACAGTTCAAACAAATTCAGGGTTTAACGTACTATATATATATATATATATATATATATGTATATATATATATATATATATATATATATATATATATATATATATATATATATCGTGCCTAATATGAGGAATTGCCTAATTTGTAAACTAGGCAATCGATTTGCCTAATTTGTATATTAGGCAGTGGTGTTGCCTAATTTGTAAACCCATTGTAATACTATTCCTAATTCATAAACTAGGTAGCCTAATTCGTAAATTAGGCAGCCTAGTTTGTTAAATAGGCAATGTGTTTAGTTAGTGTATTAGGTAACTTTCGTTTGATTTTCAATACATCTTAAAGCACTTATTCATTATAACATAATAAGCTATTATACACATCAACAAAGGTATTAACCAATCATTAACTTTTTTTTTTAATCTCTGCGCAATTATTATGAAATGTATGCTGTTTACATAGAATAATAATGCAAAACAGAAACATGTATCTGCCAGTATTTAAGGTGATGAATCAAATCGTTGAGCAATGTCAAAATCTTAATTTGCTGTCCAGATTACCTTGAAAATTATTTTTGCAAGTTTTATTTTGTCATAGTGTCAATGGCTGTGGCTCAAAGTTGGATTCTTTTTTGCAATGACATCTTTTTGTCATGCAAGGCCCCTGACAGGAACACTTTGTGAAACTTTGACCACCATGCAATGAGTGCAGGGGGGCAATTCATCGAAATGGAAGAACTGCTTCTTTAACCATGTTTCTTCTCATTATTACATAGCTTTCAAAAGCTGGTTTCTTGATATCCAACGGTTTATAATCTTGTGGGTCGTTCCCATTTGATAGGTGTCATTTTGGACTGCAATAATTATGCCTGGGATGTTCCTACAATCCCATCTTCACGGTCAAAGTCACTCACCGGGACGAGAACTGCATTCTTTTCTTGAATAGGCACAAGCTGAATGCGAGATTATGAAGCATTTCTGCTCTGCTTTTCTCCTGTCCAGATGTTGCATTTTTTCTACAGGCATCCAACAAGGATATTTGCCTGCTTATGTGATGTTTCTCCTTCATCATCAGAATCACTTTCAGAAACCGTAACTTCTATAGGGCCTCCAATGTCGTACACTTTTTCGTGAATTTCATTACCATTGTCGTCGCTAGTGTGTTCCGAACTGACGGTGGCTTGCTGATCGTCAACTTCTGCATCTATCATTTAGGAGACTAACTGCTTAAGCTCGTCTTCTCTTTCAAGCTGAGATACTACCGCTAGAGAGTTATGGGGTCTTTTGACTGGCCAGACAGTACTACATTGGATCCTCCTCTCTGGTTACGGTTCATTTTCCTTTTGCCTACATACACACTGAATAGTCTGGCATATTCTTTACATATTCTCCTCTATCCTCATACACCTGACAACACAGATTACCAAACAATTCTTCATCACCCAAGGGGTTACTGCACTGTAATTGTTCAGTGCCACTTTCCTCTTGGTAAGGGTAGAAGAGACTCTTTAGCTATGGTAAGCAGCTCTTCTAGGAGAAGGACACTCCAAAATCAAACCACTGTTCTCTAGTCTTGGGTAGTGCCATAGCCTCTGTACCATGGCCTTTCACTGTCTTGGGTTAGAGTTCTCTTGCTTGAGGGTACACTCGAGCACACTCTCCTATCTTATTTCTCTTCCTCTTGTTTTGTTAAAGTTTTTATAGTTTATATAGGAGATATTTATTGTTGTTACTCTTCTTAGAATATTTTATTTTCCTTTTTTCCTTTCCGCACTGAGCTATTTTCCCTGTTGGAGCCCCTGGGCTTATAGCATACTGCTTTTCCAACTAGGGTTGTAGCTTAGTAAGTAATAATAATAATAATAATAATAATGACATCTTTTGGCAGACTTGTCCTTTCCAAATCCGATGTCCCTTTCCGACCACAAAAGATTTCCAAGTGTGTTCTGTTATTAAAGTTTCTATTTGGAGATGAGTTTTATCTTATAAGCATGACCGATAATACACCTTCAGCCCATTGAATTGAAGCATTGTGAATCGTCCAGGCTATAAGCATATGCTTGACATCGCAGTTAGATCTCTCAATACTTCCTTGGGACTCTATGTCTTGTAGCGTCGTGGACAATGTACATTCGCGGGAAAATTTACTTAATCTTATTAACGACGAAAGCTATGAATTCTCTTACGTTATGTGTCTGTGTATATACACATATAATTTATATGTATTATATATATGTATGTATGTCTATATATCCATTTGTGTGAGAATGCCTGAACTTGGTGAAAGGGTTTGTGTATCGCCATGATCAGCAAAACTGTACTAGTCAGGGCCACCCATACCAGGTTGGATTGCTGTGAGCGATCAGGGTAAGTTCTACCACCATCATCAATCTGCAGTGACTAGCGTGGTGATAAAAACTGGCTAAACCCCAGACATGAATTGACATGCCTAAGGCCTTTGTCCTGCAGTGGAGTTGAAACGGTTGCGTTTGTTGTTGTCGTATATATATATATATATATATATATATATGTATATGCATATATATATATATACACATATACATATACATACACATACACATACACACTCACCAAAACTCCTAGTGTTTTGAATAGAAAATATATACGGATGATATAAGGTTATACAGTATGAAGTGCTACTGATATCCATTATTCCGAGATAATATAGTGGACTGCCAGAACTAAGGAATCTGGAATTCTAGTGCGTAAGATTAAAATATTTACAATTAAGAGATCATGTTAATTATCATTAATAAAGAAGTTGCGTCTAGAGCTTAATCCAGAGGTATTATACATGCGCATGAATAAGTAATGCCTTATTTGAAAATCAAGTAGACATCTCACTCGGACACAAATCCTGTAAACAGCGGGGAAGTCTCTCCCGGTATTTTCGAATTCGCGACGGAGAAGACAAGACTTGATAATGCATTACCTATTTTTTAGTAGACATGTGAAGTCTCAGCCAAGGATGCAAAAGTGTTTGTATATTCAAATATTATCTCGTTAATATAGGGGCTAGGACGTTCGTCTCACCAGATAGGGGTTCCAATTCGTTCCCCATTAGATCCTATTGTTTATTGTATTTAACCAGTGAGCTAGTTCCGCAGTAAAGAAGAACATGAGTTAAGAGGTTTTCTCAAAATATGAAGTCTCGTTGAAAGGAAGTAGACACACACTGTAAATACACACAACAACAACAACAAATACAGACGTTTCTAGTCCACTGCACGACAAAGTCCTCAGGCATGTCTTTGTTCATGTCTGATCACTCACAGTAAACCAACCTAGTTTGGGTGTCTCTGGCTAGTACAGCTTTGTTGATCATGGCGGTACACAAACCCTTTCAGCACATTAAGGTATCTCCGTATATTTGTGTACTCTATATATACACACACATATATACATATATATATATATATATATATATATATGTATATATATATATTTGTATATATATATATATATATATATATATATATATATATATATAAACCCATAACGTTTAGTAAAGCAAAGTCAGCTCTGGTATGTCAGCAAGGATAATTAATTATATAGCAAAACAAGGCGTAAATCGAATTCATTTTAATCTTAATACCCTGAAAATTATTCTATTCTTCCCTTGTGTTTTATTGTTGTGAGTTTTTCTTCTTGTATATATATATATATATATATATATATATATATATATATATATATATATATGTATATATATATATATATATATATATATATATATATATATATATAGTATATGGGTTTGTGCGTTTATTCTTCTACAGTCACTTGCTTTTCCTGACAGAGTGTGGCTTCACAAAATCACAAAAGTTACTGCCACATTCATCTTTGTACTGCTTGAGAGAACTTGATTAATATTAGACGCTTTGTATTTTAACACGGAAGGCTTATCAACAGCGCTTGTAACATTTCCTTCTACACATGCAGCACCATTCACTCATATCTTGCATGTATTCCGGCTTCCTGATTATGACGGCGTTGCATTCCAATACGCTTTTCACACTTTCTATCCAGCACATTATGGGCAATTATCTCCAGTTTTTTTTTTTTCTTCATCTGTCTA
The DNA here is from genome assembly GCF_036898095.1 of Palaemon carinicauda. Taxonomy (NCBI): domain Eukaryota; kingdom Metazoa; phylum Arthropoda; class Malacostraca; order Decapoda; family Palaemonidae; genus Palaemon; species Palaemon carinicauda. The sequence continues at coordinate 3,405,584 of NC_090768.1, forward strand.
GCCTATTAACCTTTACTTCAAGAGGAGCTTTGGGGTCCCCCCAGATGAATCCAGGTCCTGAATGGCCTCTTCTGTTTATCACGGGGCCTTATAGCCAAAAGTCCTTAAAAAAGATTAAAAAAAAATACGGCTTAGGTTATTGTGAGTGAGGTAGCTTTTATCTTTGCACCATTTGTTTCTCGTTAACATTAAGAAATTAACCGTCATCATATTTGAATTAAGTTTTTTTTTTGTTTAAATTAATCTTAGGGAAACCTTTCCTAACCTTTCGATTCCTTCCTAATCATTGTGGGAATTTTTTCAAAATAGAAATATACGACACAGCAATGCAGAAAAACCTTATGAACTGCAGCAGCCTTATAATAAAAGAAACACACGAACAACCAAACGAAGTCAACATCTGAACATGATGGTGTGAGCATGGTTGACTGACATCCAACAAGAGGGGAAGATGTTTGAAGATTAATTCTGAGTTATGGTTGGGATGCTATTACTGTAGGCAATCTGGGTGAAACTTCATTTAGATAACGAAGATCCCATACTAATGAGAGAAACGAACCTGTCCTTCACTGCATAACGTCAATATTTATAGGTGAAATAGTCATGAACATATATATGAGTTTAGTTTTTTCTTTTGAAAGCTTTTATAAAATTAGACACACGCACTCTAAGAGCCTTAAATTTACATCTACACCAGAAGACCATTTTAACTTGAAAACTTTGAAATCTAAAAGGAGATACAAAGAAATTATCTTTCTCAAGAGGAATTCAAACCCATAACGTTTAGTAAAGCAAAGTCAGCTCTGGTATGTCAGCAAGGATGATTATTAATTATATAGCAAAACAAGGCGTAAATTGAATTCATTTTAATCTTAATACCCTGAAAATTATTCTATTCTTCCTTTGTGTTTTATTGTTGCGAGTTTTTCTTCTTGTGTGTATATATATATATATATATATATATATATATATATATATATATATATATATGTATATGTATATATATATATATATATATATATATATATATATATATATATATATATATGTATATGTATATATATATATATATATATATATATATATATTGTAACTTAATTGATTTATTTTCATGGTAAAAGTGACTTTTTAACTCATTGGTTTCTTAATATTTTTAAAGCCTTGGGGTCTTAGAAGAACCTTTCCTTCTCAGGTGAAATTCACCCAGTGCTACACAAAAAGAATGAAAACATATAATATCATTCCTAAATTGGTCTAATTCAGTTCCCTTTTGACAACAGCCTATTTAAAATATGATTTCAAGTGACTTACAATGCTTTACCGCATATGATAAAAAGGCTTAGCTGAAGATCATATTGTGATCGCGTGATTAGGTTTAATTTTGGTTTTTATAGTAAACTAGTGTACGTGACATGTCAGAAATGATGACTGAATATTTAGATAGATATGCACACACACGTATGCAATCCTTCCCACCCCCTTCCCCTTTCCTAAGTACAATCCGCTGGTTCAGCAATTTGTGAGAGATTGTGGTTTCCTAGTGCGCCTCTCCGGGTACCTCCTCTCACCAGGTTATGACTACTCCCTTTCCCCCTGCCACTCATCGTGACAGGAAAGAAATATATTTATATGTATACAGAATCTTACTCTTTATTATATAGGGGAAGAAACCTCACTATGAGTGCTTTGGCAATTTTTTTTTTTTTTGGGGGGGGGGGGGGCAATTTTTTTTTTTTGGGGGGGGGGGCGCAGTGGTTAGCGCCGACCATCATCTTCTGACCATTGTGGGTTCGAATTCCGCTGGAGGAGGAGAATTTATTCATGAATCGGATTTTAAAGCTCTCAGTAGAAAACATTTGCGAGAATATTCGGAAATGGAAATTTGTCATAGTGTTATTATAGCCATTACAGTTTTTCATTTGTTCTCTTTTGTTATATTTTACTTTGTTTAAAACGAATTTTTTTAGACTTGTGAGTGCTCGAAGACATGAAGCCTGTAATAAGGAGCTGTTATTCCAATTCACAAATTTGTTTGAGGGAAAAACATTTGTATGAGATAGAACTATGCTTTTGTGAAGTTCCTGTCAGTTTCTGGAAGGCATTTAAGTTGGGCTTCTAAGTAAACTTTCATTATTTGGAATTGGGCAATACGAGTTCAACTTAAATGCTCAGACCTGCCAAAGAAGGGGATAGTAATTTTTGGGGTCCACTTACTACCAAGTCTGACACTATTCGTCAATTTTAGGACGTACACGCCATTCTTAGAAAATTAAAAATCAAATGCGCACAAAAACCTATTTATCTTGGTAGAAACTTGATTAAAACATGTTTAAGAAAAAAGCAATACTTCCAACAGAATAACATAAAAATTTGAAGTTACTTCATCTATGAGATGCTAAGTGGGGGAAACAAGTGGGAAAATATGTTACAACTCACATGAGAATCGGTACCATTATTCCTAATTCCCCTCACTAAGGGGAAGAAATTTTTAAGCAGATACCCTCATTTACAGCCGTTTCCCCATCATGAATTTCTAAGACCCATAAAAAGCGCGATAAATTGCCAGGGCAACTAAAAGAACGTTTTCCCCAGGCAGGAAGAGGGTGCACAATGTTCACAGAAAGATGCAGGAGTCGCCCAGAAGGGTATGAGAATTGCGACGCCATTTGTTAGAGGAAGAAGAAGCCTTTGGGGGTCGTGTAAGTCTTTCTTTCCGGAGCAGTTTACGACTGGCACTTCGGGGTGTGAAATATATCGATTCTCTCGAGAGGTAACATATCGATATTCCAATATGGGGACCAAGAGGGATATTGGAATGGAAAAGGGAATCCGTCATCTCTGCCTCCTCTATGTTCCATTTTAGGAATATTATCTGGGAAACTACATCAGTAATATAGGTCTTTGGGAGTATGCCATTATTGATAAATAACAGCTCCATTTGGTTTCGGATATTGATATCAATAGTTTGTTATGATTTTAGTTCTATGTTTAGTTTATTTTATTAGTGTGAAGGAATTGATGATTTCATCACTATTCTTTAGCTTTTGCCAGCTAAAATAATAGGACCAGGGTGTTATTTCATTGCTTAATTTTCCATCATCGATAGGTAAGCTTTGATTACTATGGGAGATAAACTTATAAATATCTTCTATTATAAAGAAAACTTATCAATATTGGAGATGGCATTGCTTCAAAATTATACTAACATTCAAGTTTTGACGAGTTTTTCTGTTTGAGGTTGTGGGTCCATTTCGGACTAAGATTGTTTTTTTTCCAGCTCAGGTATTTTCATGTATAACTTTTTACAGAGGTAACCGTGAAGTCCAGTTTCCCCAAGTTTATCTGTAGCTGTATGTGGTACACTACTGTTTATATATATATATATATATATATATATATATATATATATATATATATATATATATATATATATATGTGTGTGTGTGTGTGTGTGTGTGTGTGTATGATGCTTTAAACTGATTGTGCTTAACTGGGAGAGCTCCACAGAAATGATACACCTTGGTTACCACCACGTTCATCAGAATCGTGAAAGAATAGTGCATAATATAGGGTTGTGGACTCCTTGGTGCGAGGAAATTCTCGCTAAGTGGTAGATGAGCTTCTTGTCGCGAGGCTATTGCCACCATGTTCACGCCTTTAGAATTCTGGGAAAAGAAAACAGAGGCATCCTTGTCGCACTGCGGGGTTTGAAATGCGACAAAGGGCCAGGTGAATGGGGTTGGTAATAACGTGTATTGGCATAATACAATACATATACTGATATCATTCACGACAGTTAATTGAGATTAATCGAATACGTAAGTAAGCAAACAAATAAATAATTCATGTTTGGACATTATAGTACAAGTACAATTGATTGATGTATGCCTATGATAGGAGGCTATGCCACGTTTGTCCTCTCGTCCGCCAGTTTTTAATGACCCAAGGTCGCTTAATATACGTCGAGATATGACAACGCCGCTGAAAACGTAAAATTTTACATCTGTTAGATTTTCAAAGTTTTCCAAGGAAACGATGTTATAAAGTGAAGGAAAGTGGAAGTAGAAAGCGAATAGATAAACTAAGGCCGAACTGCGTCCTGTGCCGAATAATTCAGTGTAGAAGGTCCTTATCAGCTCATGGAACTGGGAATGAACTCACTGCAGAACATATTACATGATACATTGCGTTGTAATCGACAATAATCTCAGTTGCAGGGTTGATAAGTTAATAAAACCACTGTGAATGATGATTGATGATTATTTCAATCTAGTTAATCATTCCCTCTTTTGTGGCGTGTGGGAATAAACATTAGAAGGAAATATGAAATCATTGTCTTGCCTCTGATACGGCCAAGTGTTTATGGCTGTGTCAACGGCCACACGTGTCCCTCGGTTCTCCTGAGAACAGATGTAAATTGCAAGGTCGTGTGAGAAGGTTGAACAGCCTCACGCGTCTCTTATGCCTTTTGAACATCGCAGGAGGTCAGTTTAACCATGTACAATAGTTATGTGCATTGGTAAGTAATTAATGATAATTCTTACCTGTTAGACATCAGCTTCATAACTAGTCTTGTTAATTATTTCATAAATTAATTGGAGCATTGGGATTAGTACACGATGTATTCGTAAAGGGTTTATTCCAAATAAGAATTGACCTCTCATGAGTCTGATAATTACAGTTTGGAAAGATTGATACGATGAACAAAGTAATTGCTGCGTTGATTAAGGAGAAACATTAGAATGTGGCCTGATTGGTAACGTCTCTGCCTGGTGTTTGCCAGTCTGGGGTTCGAGTCCCGCTCAGTGTCGTTAGTGCCATGAGTGTCTGCAACCTTACCATCCTTGTGAGCTATGGTTGGGGGGTTTGGGGGAGCCTATAGGTCTATCTGCTGAGTCATCAGCAGCCACTGCCTGGTCCTCCCTGGTCCTAGCTTGGGTGGAGAGGAGGCTTGGGCGCTGATCACATAATATATAGTCAGTCTCTAGGGCATTGTCCTGATTGCTAGGGCAATGTCACTGTCCCTTGCCTCTGCCATTCATGAGCGACCTTTAAATCTTTAAACCTTTAAATGTGTATCCTATGAAAGTGAACAGAATTGTTACTCTTGATGTAAGTGACCAAATATGTGCTTTAATCCGCATTATTAGTGCCTGCGTTGCGTGCGAAAGGTTATTAACCATTCTAATAAATGATGTGATGGAACAGTAAATTAATTCGATTTAATTAGAGATCATTACAGTCCCATATTGAAGCTATGGTCAGGTACAAAGAGTAAGAAATAATTAATATGGATGTTCAGACAAAGAATAGATTACTGCCAGAATAAGAGAGAGAAAGATAAAAGGAAAATTAATGTATGCTTTTATTGTTAAATAATGTACTTTTGAGAAAGAACTCGAAGAATTGATGGAATATTTTAAAGAATACAGAAATTATTATTATTATTATTATTATTATTATTATTATTACCATCCAAGTTAAAACCCCAGTCACCTAATTGGAAAAGCAGGATGATACACGCCCAAGGGCTCCAACAAGGAAAAATAGCCCAGTGAGGAAAGGAAATAAACAAACTACATAAGAATTAAAGAGTAATGAATATGAAATCGTAAGATCAGCAACAACGTTAAAATAGATCTGTCATATATGTAAACTATGAAGAGAGACTTATGTCAGTCAATTCAACATAAAGTTATTCAGTGCAAGTTTGAAATTCTGAAGTTCCAACTATCCTACTGCCTGATTAGGAACTAGAAAATACATTCTAATCAGTTATATTTCGTTGATTAAAAGCAAATCATTTTTAGGCTGTTTATTACACTTGATATCATTTAATAATACTCAGACTTCCCGTCGAATAAATCATAATTATTTCGATAGCACACTCATCCACTTTTAGGATTTCCTTAATCAGACTTATTAATAGGCATCTTAATATGTCAACAATAACTTGCTCTCTCTCTCTCTCTCTCTCTCTCTCTCTCTCTCTCTCTCTCTCTCTCTCTCTCTCTCTCTCAGTATTGGAGCTCCAAATTTGACCTCAAAAATCTTTTCTTATAAAATCACATGAAGAACGTTTTTTTGTTATTTTTTAATGGTGTGCAGTCACATTCGAATACGCTTTACTCGTACATATGTACAGTTTTTTATGATTTTAGAAATACACCCCAAAAATTTTTATGAATAAGATCCTACTTTTAATCATAACATTGATTTTCTTTGACGATCTCTTAAAAAATACCAATCGCAGCATTTAGGTTAACCCATGTATTCTATCTTCTATTTATATTTGTTTTTCAGTATAATCGTATCATTTAGTTGGGCAATTAGGTTTTGTTCTGTCTCATTCAGAATTAGAATGAACTTAGAATTTTTCTTTCTTTCTCAAGTGTCTCAACTTCCAAGCTATTGTAATAAAATACTATGAATTGTACTCTCTCTCTCTCTCTCTCTCTCTCTCTCTCTCTCTCTCTCTCTCTCTCTCTCTCTCTCTCTCTCCCAAGCACTTGCACGCATACCTTCTTCCTTTCAGGTAGCGATGTATGCAATTTTAGGGGGTTGTTTTTTTATGCATATGAGAAGTTATGTATATCTTTTACAGCAAGAGGAAAGAGAAAAGGACGGACATCTGAAATGTTTCTTTTATGAGAGTACCTCCATCGCTCAAATATTCTCGTTAAGCCAAATATTTAAATATACATATGTATGTATGTATGTGTATATATATATATATATATATATATATATATATATATATATATATAGAGAGAGAGAGAGAGAGATAGATAGATATATGCGTGCGTGTGTGTACGTGCGTGTATAGTATATGTATATTTGTAATTCCCATCCCCCACGCCCAACCAAATATACGATATATATATATATATATATATATATATATATATATATATATATATATATGTATATATATATATATATATATAAATATATATATATATATATATATATATATATATATATATATATTGTGTGTGTGTGTGTGGAGGACCGAGTTAGGGTATGGTTGAAATTGACATGAGGCCGTTTCCTTCATATTAGTATTACCTAAGTTGACGTACGTAATCAGCAAAGTATGTACATGACAGTTAATTGACTGGTTTGTTACAGCTAGTGAGGTGGAAGGTATGGAGATTGTAATGCAATCTCAAAATACTAGTTGATAATTAGAAAGCAGTACTCTCTGAAGGCATCCCGTCTAAAATTAAACTGCTATCACTAAATTAATGTCTTAAAAGTAGTATTTTTTTATACTGGTTGAATTGAAAGCTATCAAAAATGGGTTTGCAACTCCATATTCTGTGATTTTACAGAAAAAATCCTGCAATAATGAAAAATCTAAGTCTTGAAGTTCTAATTGTGAGTGGAGATAGTACAGGGTAGTCTGTCTTTTCTTGGGTTTTTTTAAAGTCTTCATTATTCCTATATTTGTACCACCCGTGTGTCACACTGACAGCAGCTTGTATTAACTTGTCTGCCTACTTCATTGTTAACTGTTAACAGAACCGGTTGCCGGTTTAACAAGAAATATCATGTTTGTATTTTGTGACCTTCTTACCGCGACCTAGTGTGTATATAATATACTCGATGTGTCTGTAATAAAGGACGCAGTTGCATTCATCTTGACTTTGACTCACAACCTACTCTTGGCCTGTCACATTGGTGACTCCGGAGTGACCACCAGTGTGACGGGCCAAGAGTAGGTTGTGAGTCAAAGTCGAGATGAATGCCACTGCGTCCTTTATTACAGACACATCGAGTATATATACACACTAGGTCCCGGTAAGGTCACAAAATACAAACATGCTATTTCTTGTCAAACCGGCAACCGGTTCTGTTAACAGTTAACAATGAAGTAGACAGACAGGTTAATACAAGTTGCTGTCAGTGCGAGGGGAGAGCGGAGATGCAAAGGATAATATATACAAAAAAGAGAGATGTCGTTACCATGTAGGATCGTGTGACACACGGGTGGTACATATTCAAGGGATTGACCAGTTGTCTGTCTTTATAGCACAGTTCATTTTGATAACTGTCTTCTCGTTTTTGTCAAAATTCTTGTTGGTAATGTAATTAACATATAACACTCGCTTTTCCACAGTCTACTGTCATACGTTATTTTACTATATAATTGTATTAGCTTAATTTGTTGTCCAACCAGCCAAATGACTGGGAGCTTGTTCTGGTAAATATTTTTGTGGTGTCAATATCCCAATGGGTTTCTGTTATTGGCAATATTGTAATGTTGACTGTAACGGAATTATTGAAAATATATTAGGCCAAAGATGACAGCATATTCTCCCTTTTGAATTTTGATGTATCTGCATTGAATTCTCTTGTTGGTTTTATATCTGCTGACAACATGATGCTAGCTACTATTACCGTAGCAGTGGAATAATGCTCCACTACAGTATATTAACTCTCTGATGAGTCACATATTATTCTGTTGGTAGCTTGATCGAAGTATACTAAAGCTTTGGCATTTGAAAGGCATATCGTATCTCTGCAGTTCATCTACATTTAAGGTCCTTCACCTGTGGTTCTGGTAAGATACTTAAATATGACAAGAGGTTTCCATAGATTTTTACAGATCATAGACCATTTTAAGCCTAATATTTTTGTTGGAGGTCTCCTGGACAACAGTATCGCATTTTGATCTTTAAGCAGTCCTGTAATGTGATCAGCATGTGTGTGAGGTACTCTGCTATTTCTTAAGCAAATTTGCTTTGTATAAATTGGATTGTAGTCCTTTCTCCTGGAGTCTTTGCAGTAGTGCTTTTTAATTTTTTAAAGACATTTCTTTGAGTTAGCACCACTGAGTATTATGTATTTGAGGAAAACAAATGGTCATTTGAAGTCACCAAGCAGCTACGCCATTATTTCTAGATAATAAACTGATTCCAGTCTGATGACATAAGATAGTCTAGTTTGGTTTGCAATATCATGCCATAGTTTGTGTTGAGGGCAAGTTAATTTTGGACTTTCTAAAGAAGGTTTTGCTGTTATATATGTTGCTTGGTGAAATTATGCAGAATTGTTTACTCATCTGCCTTTGGGAGTGAACTGATCGTAAATTTCCATTCATTGTTTAACATCCCCTTAAAAATCTTCATACATACATATCATGTTTTTACATTGCCCAGCCAGGAGTGTATTGCATAGGGACATCTGTAGTGTAATATTTTGTTAAATATGTTTAGTCTTGCAATTCTCTTGATTCTAGCATCATAAGCTTAATGCAAATCCTCCAGAATGGTTTTGATTTGACTGCGTACCGTAAGTCCTTTTGCAAACCAACTCTGGCTTGATATGGCTTCCAATAGATCATTATTTAGAATTCATGGTTAGTATACGGGCAGAATGTTTCTGTCTTTTGGAAAGTAGTAGGAATTTTTCATAGAATTTAACAAAGCTGAGATAAGATTTGGCAAATTCTTTTGAACTGGTATCTGTATAACTGCGTCCAAGTTTGACCCTTTAGTATTCCTATAAGCTGTTCAATGTAATTTCTTTTTTCTTCAAGAAATTTGACTTGTTTAGAATAGACTTTACTTGTAGAAGCATTTCAGTAGTTCACTACATTTTTCTAGATATTTTATGCTAATATCACTGGCGATATATTTTTTTCTGAACTAATCGCCACATACGTGTATCCAAGTTTTTTGTGGCCTAGGAAAGAGTTCCCTCTTTGGTGGAATATATATTGTAATACATCTCTCTTACTTCCAGCATTATGATCTTATTGTAAAGTATCCAGAGCGTATGGAACAGTTCATACCTTGAGGTTTTAGTGTAAAGACATTCCTTACCCCAGAATAGGGTCAACAATTGGATGCCTATTAAAGAGTAATTTTGGTGAGATCTGTTTGTTCTTCAGTTGTGGCTATCCCAGACTAAACCATAGTTTTGGCCTTATTAGTTTCAAACATTTCTAATTAGTTTCAAACATGGCTTGAATAAGTATGGATATTGCTTTTACATAATCTTTTAGACACCCTTTAGGGGATGATGGTTGACAGACATGGTAGGCTACTTCCATCGATTTGAAAAGACTTGTGCCATTGAATTTCAACTCTTAAACTGTAAATCAAACCGACTTAGAAGATTGGGTCCTGAGGTTTTAATGCAAAAGTGTTTCCTACGCTAGAATAAGTAGTGTGGTGGAATTGTTCGATACCACGTCCTTGAGGGACTGGTATTTAAGGGCCTATAGAAAGTGGGTCCCAGCATTTACAGATTCTTTTTTCAGTTTCTACTGCTGATTAAGATGCGGGTTTCTCTGACGGTCAGTGGATCCCCTTATGTATTGCACTTCCCTTTTGGAGTCGGTTGTTATTCTTTATAACTTTGAATACTGGCAATACAGGATACAGACGAAGGTTCCTTTGCCTTCTGGTACTATTAATAAGGTTCTGATTGAAGGGGAAATTATGAGCATTATATCTTAATATAGATTAGAAAGCAGACCCATTAAGGGACATGTATTTTTTTCAAGAATAGTTTTCTTTTGTTTTTCATTCCTGTAAGTATAAGTCTATATGGAGTCTCTCCTCTTAATTGTAAGTTGCAAAAGATTGCAGTAACATACTAAAGGGACGTTCTTGTCCCGATATATTTCTAAATGACGGAAAGAAAAAAAAATTCAGTGAAACCCTCTCATAGTTTAATCATTGCTATTTTCAACCAATTTTCATACATTTACTTCTGAGAATTTCAACAAGAACGTATTACGTAAAGCATTTATTTATGAATGAAGACGTTTATAAGTACAATAGTATACTCTAGACACTATTTCTGTGTGTTTATATGTATATCATCATCAGCCGTTGATAATGCAATGCAGAACAAAGGCCTCAGACATACCCTTCCTCGCGCTTCTGTTTATGGCCTTTCAATACCATTCCATACCCTAAAATTTTCTTAGCTCGCCGATCCATCGTCTTCTATTCTTTCCCCTGCTTTTTTTGCAATCTCTAGGGACCCATTCTGTTACTCTCCTTACCCATCTATTATATAGTATATGTATATGTATAGATATATATTATAATGCATGCATCAAAATACTAATTAATTTCGTAGTTGCTACATACAAAACATAAGCAGTGAACATAATTACATCCTTGAGGACGATAAATCTTGTTTACCATCTCTTCTAATGAGTAACCCCATTAATATCCATAGTGCTTGAATATTAATAACACACCGTGCGTATTATTTTGGGAACATTAAGTTCCAGACACATTAATTATCAGTGGATTCTACCTTTTTCCAGGTATTTTGCATAACATCGAATTAGAATTCTTGTAACGTTAAATATTTTTTGACGTATTAATTGTCGCTAATCAGTGGCCATGGAGAATTAAAAGGCGTCTTTGCTCCTTATGCGGCACACTGTAGGTATTACTTGAGTGTATTTTTAGTGTTCCTTTGTCCTTAGCTGCACTTGGTTAATATCTTTCAATTTTTCCTCCATTCTTTCTTGTTTTATTCCATCTTGCTGTCCAACCTATATTCTAACTTTTACTTCTAAGAACAACTACACAGTTTTCCCTCTGTAGCACTTGGGCCTGAAGGGTTCTCGTAGGCCCTAACGCTTTTACTTCTTAGAGCAACTACACAGTTTTCCCTCTGTAGCACTTGGGCCTGAAGGGTTCTCGTAGGCCCTAACGCTTTTACTTCTTAGAGCAACTACACAGTTTTCCCTCTGTAGCACTTGGGCCTGAAGGGTTCTCGTAGGCCCTAACGCTTTTACTTCTTAGAGCAACTACACAGTTTTCCCTCTGTAGCACTTGGGCCTGAAGGGTTCTCGTAGGCCCTAACGCCGGCTATTTAAGTATGTTAAGACTGGGTGAGCTACTTTGTGGTGTCAGTACTTGTCGTAAAGGATTCGGCAACTGCATTTGCAAAGAGATCTATGAAGACATTTCTTTTTGGAAGGTAATAGTGCGTGATATTTTCGTTATTTTTTAAGCAGACTGGAAAAGTTATACCTAAAACCGGCCGGCTGAATAAAATCGTAAAGAACATGGTTTACAGTTACAGGTAAGATGGCGAAATTCAATATTAACGTACTATTGTTATATTATTCCTAATATATACAACAACAAATGCAGCTGTTTCTAGTCCACTGCAGGTCAAAGGCCTCAGACTTGTCCTTAGTCATGTCTAGGGATGGGCCAGTTTTCATCACCATGTATGCAGGCCAGGGCGGATTGTTGATGGTGGGATATTTTTGTCTGATCGCTCACAGCAAACCAACCTAGTATGGGTGGCCCTGACTATTACAGCTTTACTGAACATCGCGATAGCACAAACCCTTTCACCACGTGAAAGTATTCCCACTCAGAAAGGGATTCTTAATATATAATTCCAATTAAATCCATAATTCTGCTGCCAATATATTTGAGAAAAGATACTTATATTTTATTTACTTGTAGATTTCTGAGTCGTTCTTATGTTCCAAAGACATAAAAGAAGAATGCAAAATGAGAACATCCACCATAAAGGGTATCCCATGCAGGGTGCATCTTCCTGGAATTTATGGAGATGACTTAACCGCCGCACATTATATACGCATCGTAATATCATTAAATAATATAAGGAAAATCTTGCTGGTCACGAAAATAAATCTGAACGGTAAGCAGCGAGGGAATGGCTAAAGGCTTCCAAGGCACTTTTCCGGGAGGCGACTTGACACAGGTTTATTAATTAGATTTGTGCTGCGTCGAGAAAATGACTAGAGAGAGAGAGAGAGAGAGAGAGAGAGAGAGAGAGAGAGAGAGAGAGAGAGAGAGAGAGAGAGAGAGATAGAGAGAGATTCTTTAGAAATAGATGTTCAGTTTGCGTTAAAAACTATTACATGTGATTTGTAATAGACTTCGAGTGTCTGTTGCTAAGCGTATTATATGGTTGCGGTAGCCTATTGGGAAGGTCCCTGCATCTCATAAGTACCTGCCGAGTCATCAGCAGCCATTGTCTGGCCCTCCCTAGTCCTAGCTTAGGTGGAGAGTGGGCTTGGTCGCTGATCATATGGATATATGGTCAGTCTCTAGAGCATTGTCAGTGTCCCTTGCTTCTGCCATTCATGAGTGACCTTTAAACTAATAACTGGTTCATGTGTTTTTCGATTACACAATTATTTTGCGCATCACTTATTCTGACAAATACCTGAAATGCAACGAATGGATGAGAGTGGAAGGGAAATTCTCTTTACATATTGAACTGATATAGCAAATATACTTTCCTTCACTTATATTCGTATTCACTTTGCATACGCTTAAACGATTAGAATTTATATTGACTATTAAAAAAAGAGTGAACTCTGCAGCGAGTCCTTGTGTGGCATTTTAAGAAAGGCCTTTATCTCCAACGCATAATGTTCTGAATATTATGTCACGTCATTGTCTGGAGACCAAATATCAAATTTGTCATTCAAGAGTCTGTAACTCGTCTAGTAATTTGATTTTTATTCTTCCCTAACTTCTCAAGAAAGTATTTTCCCTTAACGGCGTGACAGGATTAAATAACTGTTAGGTGCTTTTTGTGCTCAAGGCCAGTGTTAAACCCGAAGAATATTTCATTTTTCACAGTGACCCATAGATGGGCGATATCATGGGAACAAGACTCTCTCTCTCTCTCTCTCTCTCTCTCTCTCTCTCTCTCTCTCTCTCTCTCTCTCTCTCTCTCTCTCTCTCTCCAGTTCTCTGTTGAACCGTAAAAATATATCATTTTCCTCAGTGACCCATAAGAGGACAATATCATACATCCAAAACTCTCTCTCTCTCTCTCTCTCTCTCTCTCTCTCTCTCTCTCTCTCTCTCTCTCTCTCTCTCTTACAATCGCCCTTCTCCCATTACCCACGTGAAGGAAAGTGGCACGATTTCTAGTGCGTCAGCAACAATTAAATTAAGAAAGTTTCCGTCTGCCTTCTGGGGAAACGTCGGTAAGACAACGCTCTGCCACATCCTCTCTTATGGCTGCTTTTGCTAGACAGGCCGGTGCTAAACAACGACCCATGTTGTAATGTTTCTAGCACAGCCTGGGTCCGGGGAGGCTTTCTTCCTCTGACAATTCTGTTTTATTGGATTGAGAAAGGATGAATCACATCCAAAAGAATTAGTCTTCCCCTAAGGGTTTTATTTACCGATTTTCGATGCCAGCTCGGTTGTCTCTCAGTCTCAGACTGCAAACAAAATCAAAACAAGACGGTGAAGAGTGATATAATCAATAATTGCGTTTGAATAAATCTTTACTTCACAAGGTACTAATCATTATGTAGTCAATGTAAGAAAATATAATCGCTGAGATTAATAATTTTCTTGAGATAGAGAAGAGTAGTCCTGTAAAATACCTTTCTCAATAACCTTTTTAAAAGGACCAAATAGGATACATGTACACGTTGAGGAAAGCCTGCAAGTATTATGTATGATGCTAAAAGAGCAGCATGAAAGGTGACCAGTAACATGGAATATTGTTAAATTATTTTACTTTCTTCATATAATCTAATCTATTTAATCAAATAGCAGTCCATCATTACCGATGTCGACATTCAAAGTTCCTCTTTATATGTTAAATGTACTTTACTTTAAGGGCTGCTTCTCTAGTTTTATACAGCAGGGGAACCCGACTCTTTAGAGGAATACCAGTTATGTTTTTATGTGCATTCCAAGGTATTCAGCATTTCACACCGCACATTGCTCGTTTATTGTCATATCCACACCCGAAGCACTTAGAGAACAAGAAAGTCTTCAGTTTCCTCTTGAAAGCCTTAATATCTCCAGTCTTTTGGATGTGTAGTGGGAGCTTATTGCATAGTCTCGGGGCCTCATATACCTAGGTTCCAATCATTTGAAATCATCTGTAACTATTATCGTGTCGACATGATTTGTTAGCTGCACGATATGTAGCAATTCTCTTAGATATTTTTGATGCCCGGTTCTGATAACTTGATGGGTTATTGTACATATTTTAAGCTTAATTCACACTGTAATAGGCCGCCAGTGTAAGTCATTTGTGTAGGAGTAATCCCTCTGGGGATGGGGCACCTTTTACCAGTCTAGCTCCTCCATTTTTTGTTTTGTAATTTCTAAAGTTGCACTCTTGGTAAATTGTAGTAGATGGAGATGTAGTAGTCACTTCCGGTAATAACATAGTATATCACAAGTTTCTTTACAAAAATTTCAACCAGGTACTTCTCTATTAAAAAAAAAATGTTTCTAAGATAATAACCAGCAGTTTTCACAACATTATTTATTTGGGCATTGGAAGACAAGTTACAGCCAAGAGAGACTCCTAGGACCTAGATCACGAACTTTACAAGATATCGGGGCAGAGTTGTTATTTATGTTTATTTTAATATCACCCAAGTTTCTTAGACTGATTTTATTTCTAACCACCGTAAGTTCAGTTTTATTTTCATTTGATTTTAGTTGTTTGATTGTCATCTGTCCCTAACTCTGGCAAGAATTATGTGTAGAGTTTCAGTAGTGTCGTCTGCAGTATATCATTTATTGATAATATTTTGCATCATCAGCAAATAGTTTGAACTTCACATCATGCCTTTTTAGTATTTTCGACAAACCAATAGTATAGATACAGGATAAGATTGGGCCCAGTACACTCCCCTGATGAGGTACCCCTCTGTTTATGGTTCATATGATAAGAGTTTCCAATTTGCACACACTAGTTTCTGTCAGCCAAGTAGTTTTTTAGGTACTGAAAAGCTTGATTTTCAATATATAGTAGTGCCCACAAACTCATGCTGTTTGTGGGCATTAACGTTTATCACAATAATCAGTCTTTAACAGAAAATTGAGATTAAAATAAAAGGGAATTAAACCAAGCCCATAAAAGCACCTTAATAATAGTAACTACATACATATAAGATCGGAGATTACTTTAGTTCTAGATATCGTCTATTCCGAGGCATTTATTCACTCAAGAATCTAAATTCAGTTTAAAACTATGTTCGATCAGAGAAAAGTCGCATCAGCACCCAAGATTAACATAGGAACTTCTTTTCTTTTATCGAAAGGTTGGCATCTCATCTCTTGTTACGAAATTGTTACCTTAAAATAGAGATATTTTCATCTCGTTTTACAGATGCCATCTAGGGGCACAAGAATTATTATTATTAAAATTATTAATAAAATAATTAAAATTGCTATTATTAATAAAACTTTGGAAATTAGTGCTATTATACTAGTTATTATTATTATTATTATTATTATTATTATTATTATTATTATTATTATTATGCGTGGAGAATTTCTCTGCAATGGTCAATTAAATAATGAGTTCCATATCGATACCTTTGCAAGATATCAAATGTAGAACTTCATTTGCTGAATAGGCTCAACAGTAATGCAATATGTCTGTTAATTCTAGGCGCTTTTGTTGTTTATGTATCTCGGATTGTCTAAGGCAAATGTCATTTCGAGAATAATGGTATCCTTTGTATAAAGAACAGAATTTTCAGCTGTATTTATCAAATTCAGGAAAAATATTAATATAGATTTTATTAATGCCCTTTTCCCTTCAGTCTTGGATTCAGATCATCCTTCAGCTTATGAGTCACGTAAACTTTAAAGTATGTTATATTATTTACAAATTACCTAATTTTTTAATGCTTCAACAACTATAAGCTCGTGATTTAGTAACATGCAATTCACGTGGGATTCATCAAGATTAATATGTATAGATATGCAAATTGATTTTGCATTATTACCATTGGTATTTTCACTTTATATTCAACGGTACACTTATCTAGTTATGGTTCCCATCTGCAATAGACATTGTATCTGTCTATTATTCATTCTTGTTAGTGCTTTTAGGTTTTTATCTTGATAAGTTCTAGAAGTTGGGACGTTTGTTGGATTATGATTGATGCAAATTTTAGAATTTATATCTAGTCAGGAGCAGATGTTAAGCTCTAAGGTCTAAGTATTTGAAGTTTTTAATTCATTTTCACTGGGATTTGTTGTTGTAATTTAGTCCTTATGTTCTTGTTAGAATAGCCCTTCTTTGACTTCCTTTCGAGTCTCTATCGTTTATTTCTAGTCTATGGATGGTGTGGAAAATTAGCGATAATTTTCACATTATTTCTGTCATCCATAATTCCTTTTGAGGACCAGCAAGTTTTATTTCTATATACTTTTCGTATATATATATAATTTTTTTATATTTGGAAAATAGAATATTTTGTAATATCTATTATTATGTTATGTATATACTGTATGTATATATATATATATATATATATATATATATATATATATATATATATATATATATATATATATATATATGTAATATATGTTATGTCATAACGGCCATTCTTATATTCCCGAGTCAACCGTATTTTAAGCTTTCCATTAATTGGTACCCTTATCCTACAAACCAGAAAAACGTTCCGGCGATACGATTTTTATTACGAAAAGTCTGGAAAATATTTTTCCATCTCTATCTCTCTCTCTCCTCAGCTGAGTACAATGTGAACAGAAAATGTGTCAAACGAAGCTCGTTAGCAGTGAGAATGTCCACGTGAATATGCATGAGAGTAACTCACAAATGGTCTAATATAAGGACGTGGAAAGATTCCCGAGTGGGAAGAAGTCCTCGTGCGCTCACTGTTGCCATCATCTCATGGGACTCATTGCTATTCCGAAGGTTGTTCTTCTCCTCCCCGGCCTTCGGACCGCCATAGGACCAACAAATATATAACCGCCGCTGAAATTGGAGATTAAACGACGGCTGGGAAGGAGGTCTGATGGGAAACGAGCGAAGATATGACGACCCGAATGTAGTAAAAAGAACGGGAAGATGAAAAAGGAAACAGTAAAGATGTTTGCAGGCAAAAATAAAGAGGGGAAGATTCTAAGGATTTTGGCGCGGTTTGCTAAAGGTCTGTGGCCTGGAAGGAGCATGGAGCATGGGTCAGCAAGAGAGAGGAGATAGGTTCAAGTAATGGATACGAGAGCAAACTAAATAAGAGAATATTCTAACAACATGTACAAAATTAAATGGAATTGGGCAGCACATATAATGACAGGTAGTAGATGGACATTAAGAATAACAGAATTTGTCCCTAGAGATTGCATGCGAAGCAGGGGAAGGAAAAGAAGGCGATAGATTGACGAACTAATAGTTTTCAAATAAAAAAAAAAACATGATCTGCAAGAAAATATATTGGTAAGGGCAATTTAATAAAAAAAAATATATTAACCATCCTGATAAAATCTTGACCTTTACATTAGCAAGAGTATTTGTGTCCCACGTGAAACTTCCGTAAAGTTACTATTAATAAATGTCTTCTGAGAGAATATTCAGCTTCACACACGCTGACAATTGAATTATACTAATTTTTGTCTGCGATTCTTGATGGTAGCTTCATTTACGCCGATGTTCTGAAAAATTCACTTCGACTTGACGGTTCTTGGATTTTTTAAAAATTCTTTGTGAAGAGGAGTAGATGGATTCTTATAGTAGACGTGGTGACACCAAAAGATTATAAATTTCTATAACGCAATTAAATCAATTCTTATACTTTTTTTTGATAGTCTTAAATTACAATATTTATACGCGGGAACATACACACATACACACGCAGACATACTGTATATATATATATATATATATATATATATATATATATATATATATATATATATATATATATATATATATATGTATGTATGTATGTATGTATGTATGTATGTATGTATGTGTGTGTGTGGGTGGGTTTATGTGTGTGGGTGTGACCACCTTATACATCTTCGTAGGAGGTGACCCAATAGGAGTTCAACCTTCTGGTTTCTAAAGAAGTCTTTAGAGTTAAGATTTCTAACCGAAGCCCTTTTTCTTAATCCATTTACAGCTGAGTCGACGTTCGGGCTATAAATTGACAATGTGGTCCATCCGGAAGTCGTCAGTCTTATTACTGTAGGTAACATGTGATGTTAGATATCGCAAAAACCTCCAGGAAAGAAATTTATAGCGAAGCTACAGTTGATTTCAAGCATTCGTCTTTCCTCTGTTTTCCTGTTGTATGGAGAAGGGTATGAAAACACCTGATTGGTTGCTTTACATGTTCTGCTAATGAAAGCTCATTTGCCTTGTAATGGCTGACATGAGTGGCTGGAGGTGTTTATTTCGAAGCTAGTGTACGTGCCGTGTCAAGAATGAAGGTTGAATATTTAAATGGATATGCACAATCACGCACTCCCTCTCACCAGGGTATGACTACTCCCACTCCCCCTACCCGAGAAACGGGGAGAGCTGAGCGTTACCGGAATATATATATATATATATATATATATATATATATATATATATATATATATATATATGTGTACATATATATATTGTACACACACACACACATATATATATATATATATATATATATATATATATATATGTACATGTATATATATATATATATATATATGTGTACACACACACACACACATATATATATATATATATATATATATATATATATATATATATATATACTGTATATACAGACATTTGCTCTTCATAATATATGGGAGATGAATTGTAACAAAAAGAAAAAGAATATAACCAACTATCTCTTCCAAGACCGTTTAACGGAAATAGCCTCCACTAGGCTCGTCAAAACAATTCCTTGTTTCCTGCCCTCACAGGCACATCATCCCAGCTGATCCTTTTTCATAAATCATACTCCAGCAAAGACAGTAAAGGGAAGTGAGTCCTGTCGTAGTAATTACCGTGAGCTCTTGTCCTATTAGTAAGCACAATGATCAATAGATGACGCTAATCTAATGTGTCTGTCATAATCTTGTTTTATATTAGTTCATTACCGATGTTGTTTCCGCTAGGAGCAGCCGGGTCGCATATTAGCGAAATCTCAAAGGGTTTGTCATGGTTTTGTGCATATCAGAGCTTAGAAAAGAACTATCCTGAAATAACCCATTTTTTTCCCACGCCTTTACACATCGAGTACAAAGGTAATGTTGTAGTGTAAATGTATATGCAAATACATATAACTTGCCGAACATGTGCAGTGCATTGGCCCCTGATTATATATTCAAATAGAGCGTGGGCCTTGTCTTAGACTACACGAAGAGGATCTTATTTCACAAATGTAGTCCTGGTCTACCCAAACATGTGCCCCCTAGAAATATAAATCATGTTAAGTACAGAAAACCAGGCCAAATCTTCTGAGCGTAGGCCATCGCTATCAAAATTACATTCTTAACAAATCTTTGACACTACTAGAATTCACATCTTACTTCTCTTCTAGTTTAGACGTAGGTTGAAGTCGTATATTGAATGTATGGTGTAAAGTATCATTTATATACAGTACATAGTAAGTAGTATTTACCAACTTACATGTATGTATAAAATGCAGCAGCTTTACTTGTCTTTTGGAAATGGATGACAAGTTTCAGAACTCCAAAAATTCTTGGGCTGATCAGCATCCAGCCTTTTAAACACTCGTAGAACTCCAGTTGTCGACGTTTTGTTGTCGAATCTTTGCAGAAATCTCTACAGTGGTCGTCGTCTTTGTCACATTGTTCTCCGCTCAAACTCTTAATATGTGTGTGAGTCAATTATCAACCTGTCGGTGTTCTGTCTGCAGCTCTACGGTGTCTAATTGCATCAAATACCTAATTAACTCATTCTAGCTAATCGTAATTTGCTGACCATGTCCGTAATTAGCTACACAACCAATAAACGGTAGTTGGCGAGCAAACTTCATCTAGTCTCAGACTATTTGTCGAATAGTCTCTCTCTCTCTCTCTCTCTCTCTCTCTCTCTCTCTCTCTCTCTCTCATGAAATGCATGATTATGTAGAAAATAGACATGAACACGACGTTTCATGGAATTTCTTTTATCAAATTTAAAAGATTTTGCAGCTCCATTCGTAAAGACATTTTTACATGTACTATTTGCATTCATATTCCACACGGAAAAATATTCAAATGTAAACGTTTGCTTGAAAAATGAACAATGTTATGTAATGGGAAATAAACAACACAGATGCACATAAATACTCATATTTAATTTTTGGCTCTCTTACTCACTCTTATTCCCTCTTCAGCTTTCCATCTCTCTCTCTCTCTCTCTCTCTCTCTCTCTCTCTCTCTCTCTCTGTATATATGCATATATATGTATATATATATATATATATATATATATATATATATATATATATATATATATATGTATATATATATATATATATATATATATACGTATTTATATTAATTTATTAACACTTTCGAACAAATTTCAGTACAAAGATGGGTATTTTAATTTGCAAAAGATATAACAAGCATATGGTCCATTAAATTGCCGTATCTCATGAAAAAAGAAACATTCCTGAGTCGATTTTGTTAATTAAACGGCTTCAAGTACAATTGAGGTACCCCGGACGACCTACGTTAAACACCAGTATGCACACCGAGAAATTTCCATCGGCTCTTGAAATTGATTGTCCCATGCAGATGACTGATTGACGTCATAAATCAGTGACATTTCGGTACATAAGATCCGACAGGTCATCGTTAAAATTGTCCATGAGATTATCGTTATGCTTGAAGAATAAACCTGTCCCCAACTGAACGTTGACTTGTTTGTGATTATTCGACACCTCTTTTTACTAAACGTTGCGTCGTAAAATCTGACAGTTTCACTCGTTGACTTTATACATTGCGTCTTTAAACTATGCGACCTTTTTCCAGACATATTTGTCTGCCTTTGGCGCCTATTTTATTTTGGACTCGGCAGCAGGATGCGTTAGAGGTCGAGTGTCGAGTGTGTGTCCTTGCCTGAATCGAGGAACATGTCGAAGCCAACATTCCTGTACAGTCACCAATCTTTCATCCTTGAATTGAATATTTGTGATCAAAAGTTTGATTGTGAATGTTATCGTGCCATTGGATGCCAAGTGTTCTCTTCAATGTTTTATGTTCTAATGAAACGTCTAGGTATTGTAATTGGGTCGAGAATGCAGTTTCTGTCTGCTTATGCAGCGTCGCCTATTTCATCTTGCTATGATCCTGAAATGGTCTGGCATTCATCCAACGGATGAGGATTCGCCCTTACACCTCGAAGATACGGAAGTATTAGAATAAAATGGTAATAAGAATAGCAGTGGTATAAATCATAGTCTTTTGAGATTGTCATACATTGCCAGCCTTCCTTATATTTAGGCGAGGGAGACTCTTACATAATTCTGTCTTTGCTTCATAAGAGGTACTTTATTTTCATTATTGGAGATCGTATTCAATTTATCTAACCCATAGTTAAAGAATAATTAGGTAATAAACGGCAAATTTAAGGTGTAATTAATTCTACAAAGGAAAGAGTTTTGTGTAAAGAAATAATGGAGAATACGAAATGCTGACAGATTATCTCTTTACATCACTGTGATATGCTGTTTCACTAGTGAAATTCAGTCACGATGTAAGTGTGTGTTGCAGCTCAACTTGGCAAATACGTCACATCACAACATGGTAACCTTGACGGAAATTTTCTAAAGTAATTTAATTTAAGGCAGTCTAGTAGCAACACGCCTTGACCTCCTGATGGGCTTATTACGGGAGGAGACATGGGTACACGTCGATTAAATAAATTCTTAAGTGACTGTGGTGATGAAAGGTAATTTTAGCTGAGTTTATTTATTATTCTATTGTGATATCGTATTGACTTTTCACAATGTATTAGGGGGTCAACATGGATTTGATCAAAGTTGTCTAATTATTTTTATAACAGATCATGAAACGTCGTGTTTTCGTCATTACTTAGCAAAATAAAGTGTGGGTGTAAAAAAAGAGTTTTGAGTGAAAACGATTGTATATTAGATCTTCAAAATTTACTTTTGCCTTAGGTATTTTACGTAACAAAACAATTAAAGAAATTCCTAATTGTTCACATAAACTGGTTCGTGAAAGTAAATTTCATTGGTTGAGTACGTAAGGTATTACTTCATAACAGAATCAAATCTTAAATTTGTCGATTAATACGATGAACGCCGTGGGTGGAAGTAAACTTCAGATCTAACTTCATACTGCGTATAACTGCTGCTATGTAGATATTCAGAAATTGTAGATAACAGCATATATTGTAAAAGAATTTCCTTGTGGAAAAAAATTGAAGTCGAGATGAATTTATCTCTAATTGAACTACTTGGTTATAATTTTTTTTTTTTTATACAACGCCCTAATCGTAAGTTTAATATTAGATCATCATAATAAAAAGGCCATGAAGTAGATTTTAGAAACCAATAGTTAGAGGGGTATGTAGCAAATACAGGGCTTTATCACACCACATTAAAGGCATTTTATTTATTTTCTTAATCATCTCAGTAATCAAAGTAATGAGAGAGAGAGAGAGAGAGAGAGAGAGAGAGAGAGAGAGAGAGAGAGAGAGAGAGAGAGAGGGGGGGGTGTTTACTTTCTTTCGTCCAATGCCAGTTATTCTCTTTGGTTTGGGTTTAGCGAATGGAGATATAACACTTCGGAAGAAACACCGCAATGAACAAAGGATGCATAAACGAATCTGCATAGTTTGCCAATTCTGACAAACAGGATGCAAGAGAGTTGAGAATTTATGATAACGGCTCGTCTGTAGCGTCGAAAATGGGAAGACTTTAGAAACTTCACCGAGGCAAGCAACTGATTGGCAAAGAAAAATCAGCCAAGATGCCAATAGAGCAAATAAGAAAGTGGCAACCCAAATCCCACTTTTGAATTTAATGCAACTGTTGTCTGGGCCCATTTGAGTGGAAATGCCTTAACGGGGTGAAAGGGTTTTGTATAACGATATGATCAACAAAGCTGTACTAATCAGGCCACCCATTGTAAATTGGTTTGGTGAGAGCGACCAGATGAAAATCTCCCACCATCACCAATCCACACTGACCAGCGTGGTGAAGAAAACTAGCCAAAACGCAGACTTGAATTTACCTATCTGAGGCCTTTGCCTTTCATTAGACTAGAAACGGGTGCATTTGTTGCCATTGTTGGTATTAGGACCAAAGTAATTTTCAATAACAAGAAAAATAACTTCTAACACGTATGCTTCTGAATTTTTTGGATTCGTGATAATGCAACCACTAGAATCTGTGCGTAGCGACTAGAAGAGGCCAATATCATTTGCTGCGTTTTACATCATTAAGACGTCGGGAAATTGGCTGAGATAGGTGAAAGATTTAACGGTGGAGGTGATGCTATTTTCTCTGGATGTTAATGTCCTTCCATAATCTGCGATGATCATTTTAATGCCGACATTTACATTTTTTATCCAATGAACCTCTTATTTGGTAGTTGATATGATATAAAAATTTTTACTGTTGCTCATTAATATAGTTTGGAATTACTTCATATAACTTTTATTCTGGTTTAGACAGTAATAGACAAAAAAAAAAAAAGATACCGAAACGGAGGTAAAATAGAAGGCTAAAAGGTTTTTGCAGTTAGGGCCACTGCAAAGTTCCCCTGGCAATGCCTACAGTTCACCCTACAGGGATATCATGTTGAATTCATCGATTTTCCAGCTTCAAAGTAGTATGCTCTAACATCATTCCTCTACATATCCCATGTATAGTAAAGAACAAGTTTCTTTCTACACACACACACACACACATATATATATATATATATATTATATATATATATGTATATATATTATTTATATATATATATATATATATATATATATATATATATAGATAGATAGATAGATATCTTGTCACGCTGACGAGTAACCACTCGGAAAACAACAATCTCCCACAAAATGTCCAAACTAGCGTGTTGTAGTTAGTAAAGGGGGAAGGATGCGTGTGTGCATATCTATCTAAATATTCAGCCGTCAGTTTGACTGGTTGCGTACGCTAATTTCCTCATAAATACAGAGGCCAAACTAAGCCACCATAAAATGTAGACCACACATTTACGGGAATACAGGGCTTGAGTCCCCTCCTTTCCCTCTCGAGTAGTGTTGCTTTATTTGTGGCACATTTTGGTTATATTTAGAGAAAATTATTTTACCACTTTGTTCTCTGCCTAGAAATTCTGAAATAATAGTAAAATACATTTTGTATGACTAAATATTCCTGAATCAAAGGACTATGATTAATATGCTAGAAATTTTATATTCAGTACTAATAGCTAACATTTGCTAATGTATTTTAAAAGTTAATCTGTTATGTAATTGTTATCTATCAGTCTTTAATTAGGTATACTATTTCTCTTCCATATACAATGTAGAGCTGTCCGATCATTTCCCGAAAACTTCTTGAATGTTTGTCTTTGAAACCCATCGGAATTTCATGGGGGAGGCGGGGCAGAAATGATTTTGAAGGACTTCTCCACTATCAACAAATCAATTTGAAACGGTTGTTGTTATCGACGCTTGAAATATATTTTAATCAGCATACAAAAACCCTTTACATAGTGAGGAATTTCTTAACACTGCTCCCACAAAAGGTTGCAAGATGGTTTTGTACTGAACCAATAGTGTTTTTGCTCTAGGAAATGGCAAACAATAGGGGGTTACTCTACTCTGACAAGCGTTAATCGGTGTTGACATAATTATTATTTACATATTCGAGGATGGGCAAAATGCATGTTTCGATTTGTATAGAATTTTATTCAGTCATTCCTAAGCTATGAACAGAGATGTAAGGAATGATTAGTAGAAGGAAATTTAGATAACAAGATATATCTTGAATAAATTCTGTATCCTTTGAATAATAAAATATTAGAAGTTAATACGAATATTACAGTTTTCAGCTAACATTTTAATATATTTTATTTTTATGGGATGAAGCCAAATGATTGTGGTCAAAGAAGTTTGTAATGGATGAAGAAGAAAGGTTTGTCCGTTTGATATTTTCACCATTACTAAACACTATGAATTTGTTAATGTGGGCAAATATAGCTGTATAATTATTATAAGTTCAAAGTAAAACAAGTCTCATGCTGGGTGCTGGTGACTCTAGTCTAGATGAACAATGAAATGTAAATCACTTAATTTTCATGTATGTAAATGTTTAATTTCATTATTTATGTATGCAACAACAACATCAACAAATGCAGTCGTTTGTATTGCACTGCAGGACAAAGACCTCGAACATGTTCTTATTCATATCTGTTGTTTGACCAATTATCATCACCAATCTGGCCACTACGGATTGTTGATGGTGGGACATGAGTCCGATTGCTTACAGCAAACTAACCTAGTACGGGTGCTCCTTATAAGTACAGCTATGCTGATCATGGTGATACACAAACCCTTTCACCACGTTAAGGTCCCACGATCATTAAACATTAAAACAATGAATTTTCTTGCAAAACGCTTGATTACATTATTTGGCCTTATTAATTTGCCTAGTAAGTCGAACGACTGATTCATTTCCGATATGTCATCGTTAGGGAATAATTCCTTAAATGTAAATACGGAAGATTTATTCCCTTCGGTGTTATCTTAAGTCAGACGCTCTAGTGTGTAAATATCCAGCAAGATCTACGAAATAATTGTTTTGGCTTCAATAATCAGTTTTTGGGGGCCACATATTGTAATAAGTAATGACGCAAGACAGCGATATCATATTTATCTTATAAAAATATATTTTTTAAATCCTTTTAATCTAAATCAAATTACTGTCGCCATTCTCAATGCATTGTGGAAAGACTAGTTTTGTTAAATAACAACACCAAAGCTGGCTTGAATTCGACCGTAACTCTCTCTCTCTCTCTCTCTCTCTCTCTCTCTCTCTCTCTCTCTCTCTCTCTCTCTCTCTCTCTCTCTCTCTCTCTCTCTCTCTCTCTCTCTCTCTTTCTCTCTCTCTCTCTCTCTCTCTCTCTCACAATAAACTTTGATGTTCTAATGTTTTTTTCCGTAATGGCTGAAAATCAGCTTTTTTTTCTTTTTTTTTTCTTTTTTTAATTTGCGAAGAATAAGTAATAAAAAAAATAGTTAATTTTATTTTTTTTTAATATTTCATTCTGAAGAAATTCAGGACTGCAAACACGAAAACTTTTTGCAACATTGAGGAGAATGTATAAATTTAGCTTTGGTTGCTATGATTTAACAATTGTTCTCTTCCCATTATTCAAACTTAATAATTATTAAGTTGATAAATAGAATCATGAATGCTTTCAAACACTTGTGTAATTGAAATGAAAAGGCATGTATGTTTCAGACACTATTATTTAGTAGAAAAAGGTGTGCATGAGTATCTTCTGACTATTATTTAGCAGGAAAAGAAAATTATGAATATTTTCAGGCGCTGTAAATCTGTAGAGAAATAAAATGAAGGCCATTTATAGACACCTTCCTCTACTTTAAAAAGAAACGCATGAATCACTTTGAGACAATTACCTAGCTACAAAAGAAAAATATAACTATTTTCGGACACTTTTTTTTCAGTTGAAAACAAAACCACAACTAATTTCGGACATATTTACTTAGGTAAAAAAAAGTATGGGTAATTTCAGACACTGACATTCAGCTGAAAAAAGGTTACAAATATTTTCGTTCAGCCACTGACATTCATCTGAAAAAAAAGTTACAAATATTTTCGTTCAGACACTGATATTCAGCTGAAAAAATTTACAAATGTTTCCTTTTTTGCAAAGCAAAATAGGAAAGATTATCTGTTGGTAAAGATTGACATTAACATTATCTGGCAAATCCTAATCCATCATGTCTATGCAACGGGTTTATTATAAATAAGTATAACCATCATCGAAAATTAATGCAGCCAGCTCTCATATATTATATGTAAAGGTAAATCTCCATGCTAATATTCTTATCATTATCTTCACACAGGGCTTTGGTTTCCTTGTGTCCACAGTTTTTAATAATGCATTTGGCATAATGGTAAAGTCTCAAACAAGAGAATTCTGCGGTGCATTAAGATCATTTTTAATAAAAGTTTTCATAAGCAGAGAAAAATATATTTCCTTACCATGAGTCTCAGAATGACCTAAAATAACTGGTAAGGAATTTTAAGTCTTGTTGAGGCCGCTGGTCTCTTTCAAAATTAAGAGGAGAATTTAATTTCCTGCAATACCACATGGCCGAAAAATAACGGGATGAACTTATTCGAGCCTAGTCCTCTGAGAGGGATATTACCTCACCATGCGTTGTATAAAAACATCAATAAAAAAAATTCTTTAAATTCATATCCATAACATACGAAGGAATGACATCTAAATTCTTTTTAATTTCATTGAACATATTCTATTTTTTCTTTTTTATATAATTATTTTCATATTCTTTTGATAACGAAGATTTTTTATTAGTCAATCGTGAAAGATAAGTTAATATATAATCGACTCTTAATGTGCAAAAAGCATTAGATTCTTAGCAAACATTTGTAAAGTCTGAAAGGGTCTCTTAATGCAAGTCCAAAGAAGCGGATAATGAGAGGATGGTTTTCATACATCACTTGATAAGAGAGAGAGAGAGAGAGAGAGAGAGAGAGAGAGAGAGAGAGAGAGAGAGAGAGAGAGAGAGAGAGAGAGAGAGTTACCATCTTTGATGGAATTAAGGAAAAAAGGAAGTGGTTTTACATTTTACTTTTTCAGGTTTTAAGAAATGGAAAGGAACCTCGATCAACGATAATATGAAGCTAACTGTAGGGGAGGTACAGAAGTGTTATACATTTACAATATAGCTTATGAAGGCAAGGGTAGGGGGTAAGGGAATAGACGCCATTAAATGTGAATAGTTTATCAAGGTAAATATGAAACCCTTTCCAAACGATAAGAGGACAAATTATTACTAAATTTATTTGAAATATTTTTTAGGGAAATATTTTTAGATTTGGAAAAAAAAAAAAAAAAAAACATGCAATACCAAAATCTACTAAGATTTTCAAGGTTGGGAGGTAAACCCTAAAACGGATAAGGGTATAGCACACAAAATAATAACCTCAGAATATACACGAGTATTGAAGCTTCGTATACCTTGAATGTATAAAAAACGTTCAACGTTTTGAATATTCAATTAGCATTACAGATTAAGGTCATATATAACCAACAGCATCTGAAGTAACACTCTCACTTTGAACTTGATAGTAGTAGAATCCCCTGGAAGGTAACTAAAAAGAAAATATTGACTTGGAGTTGTTTTTCTGTGACAGAATTGCCGTCTATAGGACTTCTTTTTTTAATTTTTTTTTTTTTTTTATTTAACGATCTGGGTGTTTAGATTTCCTGCTGTTTCAACGAGATGTTTGTTCTCCGATGGGATGGCCCGAGATGTTTGTCTTTGCCCTGAGTTTTGTAGATTATTCATTACCTTTCACTACCTCGCTTCCGGCCTTTGATAGGATTTCTGGTTGAACCACGTCGCTTTAGATTTAGTTGGATTCAGTACAGCTCGATCGATTCAATGTTCGGACGAAACGTAGTTGAATGGCATGACTGACATAGAAAGCTAGTTTTGAGGTTAGAAAGGCTAATCTTGAATAGCAGAGGCAAGAGATAGTGACAATACCCTAGAGAGTTACCATATATACATATGATCAGCGCCCAAACCCCTTCTCCACCCAAGCTAGGACCAGGGAGAGCCAGGCAATGGTTGTGGATGACTCAACAGGTAGACCTATAGGCTCCCCCAAAACCACCATCCTTAGACCACAAGGATTGTGAGGTTCCAGACACTACAAGAAACTATCTGTCTTGAGCGGGGCTCGAACTCCTGTCCGGCTGATCGCAAAGCAGGGATGTTATCCAATAGGCTACAACAACCCTACTTGGAATTAGTAAAAAAAATATAAATGATTAAAGAAATATTAATACTGAACTTGATATTTTGAAATTGTGCCTTAGAACATATTCACAGGAAAAGTTCCTATTGTGCAATATACACAGATGGTTCGAAGTCCTTATGGGTGTTAGCTGTGCTGCAGTATCCTCTGATAGAACAAGTCAGCACTCATTACCTACCGAAGCATCAGCATATATGTCTGAACTAGCAACCATTTTATTGTCAATTATCATTATTGAAGGAACTGAGCCTATGCTACCTCTTAAATTTGTCATTCATCTGATTCCGGAAGTGCCATAAACCCCTCAAAGGTTACGCACATAAGAACCACCCAGAAATACAAATTAAGGAAATCTTTAACGATTTTTTTGCTCAAGTGGCAGATATTGAAATATGCTGGATTCCTGCTCATGTTGGAATTGATATTAAGTGAAAAGCAGATGATGCTGCTAATTCAGCAATAAACGTACCACAATATGACATTTAACTCCCCTCATAAAGAATTTCTTAATAAGGGTTGTAGTTGCCTATGTGGTAACGTCCCTGACGGGGGCTCAAGTCCCCCTCGAACTCGGTAGTTCCTTTGGTCACTGCAATCTCACTATCCTTGGGAGCTAATGATGAGGATTTTGTGGAAGCCTTTTAGTCTACCTGCTGAGTCATCAGCAGCTATTGCCTAGCCCTCCTATGTCCTAGCTTGGGTGGAGATGGGGATTTGGGAACTGATCATACATATGGTCAGTCTCTATGGTATTGTCCTGCTTGCTAGGACAGTGTCACTGTCCCTTGCCTCTGCGATTCATGAGCGGCCTTTAAACCTTTAAACTAAATGGCAAACTATGTTGAATGTTATATCAGAAAATAATAAATTGAAACAAATCAAATTAATTGTTTTCCCCATGGGAATCATCAACAAATAAAGACAAAAGAATTGACGTAATTTTAGCAAGATTTCGTATTGGGCGTGCGAGGTTGACCCATGGGTTTTTAATGTGCACCCTACATGAGGTACATTAGTTCCCCAGTGTAGGGAGTGTGACATGATTTTAAGCGTTAAACATATTTTATGCGAGGGCAGTCTTCAGAAGTCAGATAAGTTTACATTTTGGTCAGATTCTGAGGGTTTCTCTGTTTTTAGGATTTTAACATTTTTAAGAACCATAGGTGAATAAAATTTTGATTCATATTTATAGAAGTTTCTTTTCTCTTAATTTCTTTTATGTCTTAGTAATTTTTTACCACTTAGATTTACTATTGAATAATAGTCTTTTTTTCTTTTGAGGCAGCACCTTAAGACTGGAATTCGACCATTGGGCTGAATGATCTCGTCCAGTTAATAATATCCAATGATATCCTCCTATCTGGTATCCTTGTCACACCCGTCAGGTCACCTCTTCTAAACTTTATTCTGGGAATCAAGAATCTCCGAATTACATGAGTGCTTCTTTCCTTATAATTCAACTTTGGAATTGATTTATATAACTGTCCATCCTCCTATACTTCAAGGGGCAGACCTGTTCCTTCCCTCAAGGTTCAGCCTCTTCTCTCCATTCCTGTTCTTTTCATCGCATTATTTCGGTTGGTAACGCTCACAGTTTCTGTAGAAAAACTAGAAACACGTAGGCTTTGATAACCTTTGTCATCAGCTGCTGAAAAAAATGATCTAGAATAATGAATGAAGACTTTGAGACGAACTTTTCACCTTCAGTAAGCATAACGCCCTCAGCTAGATTTGAATCAGCAGATCACCCTGAAAGCCTTGAATAGTTAATCCCCTTCTACTTGACTCTAGCGATACAGACTTGTGGTTGGATTTCTTTCCATTTCCTCTTATTCTATTTTCTGTTTGAAGGAAAGGGTTGAGGGCAGGATGACACAGCTCTACTTACTATAGGCATATTAATCTTTAAGCACCACTAGTTATATATAGTAATCCCCTCAGGGAAAATCTGCGTTAAGTTAAACCCTTTAAAGTCATTTCATTTACCATTACCAAAGTGAATTCTTTAGTGGGTTTCATTTCGTAAATGTTTCAGGTTATTCCTTACTTTTTCATAAATGTTTCATGTTATCCTTTAGTTGTTTTTTCATAAACGTTTCATGTTATCCTTTAATTGTTTTTTTCATAAATGTTTCCTATTACCCTTTGATTGTGTATTTTCGTAAACGTTCCATGTCATCCTTTAGTCGTTTTCATAAAAGTTTCATGTTATCCTTTAGTTGGTTTTTTCATAAACGTTTTATGTTATCCTTTATTTTGTCATAGACGTTTTATTTTATCCTTTAGTTCTTTGTTGATGAATGTTTCATATTATCCTTTAGTTATGTTTTTCTTAAACGTTTCTTATCCTTTAGTTATTTTTTTCTTAAACATTTCATATTATCCTTTAGTTGTTTTCATAAACGTTTCTTGTTATCCTTTATTTTTTTCATAAACGTTCATGTTATCCTGTAGATGTTTTTTCATGAATGTTTCGTGTTATCCACTAATTTTTTCATAAACATTTCACGTTATCCTTTGGTTGTTTTTCCTAAACTTTTTATGTTATCTTTAAGTTTTTTCATAAACTTCTATGTTATTCTTTAGTTGTTCATAAATGTTTCATGTCATCCTTTAATTTTTTCGCAACTGTTACGTTATCCTTTAGTTGTTTTTGATAAACATTTCATGTTATCCTTTAGTTGTTTTTCACAAACATTTCGTGTTACCCTTTATTAGTTTTCCATAAACGTTATGCATATCTTATATCATTATTATATTTAGATCAGATGATATATTTGTAGAGAGCTAAATTACTTGTAATTACAACTTAAAAGGTTCTCACGGTAATTTTCGTCCTTCACATATGTTTTCGATTTTATGAAGGGCAAATCGCCTCTCGCTACGCTTTAAATCATATTTGATAGTGGTAATGTCTTTTTAATTGCAAGACTTCTGCTCCATTTCCTTTTCTTTAGGTTCACTTCCCCTTTTGGGTTTGAATTAGGACTTTACAGAGTTTATCTCTGGGATGTTGAGAAAATTAGTTTTGCTTATTTTAGAATATTTTTCGAATTTAGTTTCTAATCCCATTTATTTTTTTTTTTATTAGAATTTTCTTTGACTAGTTAAAATCAGATCATTTTCGTTTACGCTTCCAGGTTTTTTTCGTGCAAATTTTATGTATTAACATTTCGAACATTTTGGGAAATGATATGTATACCAATATTTAAGGGAAGTACATCCACAGATATACATGGACTTCACCATGTGGCAATTTTAAAAATCAAATAGATCACATTGCCATTAATAAAGAGAGGAGGGGACTCTGAGAAATGTAAAGAGCTATAGAGGTGCAGATATTGGTAGTGATCACCAGCACCTCGTTGCCACACTGAAATTAAAATTGAAAGTACCCAAACAGAAAAGTAGATAGAATACCTAGGTTTGATACAATCAAGCTTTTAGAAGATGAGGACAGAGAAACATTTATAATTGAATGTAGGAATCGATTCGCAGTCTTAGAGACTTTAAGAAATGAAGAGCAGACAATTAATGAATAATGATATGATGCTAAGAACATAGATCAGTCAGTTGAAAGGGAAGTCTTGGGACACGCAGTTAAAAGGAGAAAACCATGGATATCAAATGATACTTGGGATACTATAAAAAGAAGACAAAGACAGAAATTGATTGTTGAAAGGTTTTGTGGAAGTAATGAAAATTACAAAGTAGAGCATGCTAAGTATTCCAGTATTGATAGTGAGGTTAAAATAAAAGCAAGGAATTATTGGAGAGAATATTTAGACAGGAAAGCAGATGAGGCTGACAAAGCTATGAATTCAGGTAGTGGCTATGGTGTAAGAATCGCTCATAGAATTATTAATGAAATCTCGACGGGGGAAAACAAGAAGAAGCATATACCCATCAAAACGAGAGATGTATCTGTTATAATAACACAATATGAAGAAAGACAGCGTTGGACGGAACGCTAAAAGTGTATAAATAGGAGATATGAAGGGAATAATTTGATTGATATACCTGAAGCTGATGAAGACCTTGATGTGCCCATGAATGTAATCACTGTGTTTGAAATCGAAGCTATCCTTAAAAAACTCAGAGATGGAAAGCCCCTGGATATGATGAAATAACTGCCGAGGTGATACAGGCTGAAAATGAAGTAACTCCCAGAATACTTACAAGATTATTTTGTAGAATGTGTCATAAAGAGGCAAAACTTGATGAATGGGAGTTAGGAGTGTTGGGGGGGGGGGGGGAGAGACCTGACTGATTGCAATAATTATAGAGGCATAACACTTACGTCAGTTGTTATGAAAATATATAGTAAGCTTATCCTAAAGAGACTGGATAAAATGATTGATTAAAAGCTGAGAGATGAACAAGCAGAATTTTTAAAAGGTAGAAGTTGCACCAACCAAATTTTCATTTTAAGACATGTATAGCAATGCGTAGAGTATAGAAATCGACTTTTGATGGCATGGGTGGACAATGAAAAAGCCTTTGATAGAGTGGAGAGTCCTGTGTTATTATGGAATTCCTCTTAAATATGTGAATTTGATTAAATCTGTTCATAAGTAGAGCAAGTGCAAAGTTAATGTTAATGGAGTCCTATCAAATGAATTTCCACCAATAGCCACCAATGGGTGCCGGTCCCAAGCCCGGATAAATAGGGAGGGTTGGTGTCAGGAAGGGCATCCGACCGTAAAAACCTGTGCCAAAACCTTAAATGGAATGAGCCGAAATAGGGAAAGAGGTAATGCTAGGGCGTACTCCGTAAACGACGCACAGAGACATCGCCCTAACTCTGTGATAAGGCGAGGGCTACTGCATCAGGAGCGGGTGCAGCCAAAGAAGCGAGCTCACTTTGGACTCAGAATATGTCAGCTTAATGTTGGGTCCATGACTGGGAGAGGTAGAGAAGTGGCAGACTTGATGAGGGAAAAGAGAGTAGATGCTATGTGTGTGCAGGAAACACGATGGAAGGGAAATAAAGCTAAAGAGTTGGGTGATGGATATAAGCTATATTATAGCGGAGCAAATAAACAAGGTAGGAATGGAGTTGGCATAGTACTGTCTGGTGAGCTGAAGAATGTGGTGATAGAGGTGCATAGAAAGAATGACCGTATCATCAGATTGAAGATGTGTTGTGGAGGAGAGATTCTGAATATTATAAGTGCATATGCACCTCAAGTTGGTTGCACAGAAGAGGAGAAGGGAAATTTCTGGAGAGACATGGATGGAGTAATGCAAGAACTGGAAGAACAGGAGAGGGTCATAGTGGGGGCAGATTTGAATGGCCATGTTGGAAGTGAGAATGAGGCAATTGGTCGGGTGCATGGGGGCCATGAAATTGGGGAGAGAAACCTAGAAGGAGAGAGTGTAGTGGATTTTGCTGTGTCATTTGACATGGCAATAGTAAACACATTCTTTAAGAAGAAAAGGGAACACCTAATAACTTATAGGAGTGGGGGAAGATGCTCCCAGATAGACTACTTCCTGTATAAAAGGATAAAGCTGGTGGAGGTCAAGAACTGCAAGGTTATCCCAGGGGACCATGTAACCTCCCAACACAGACTGCTATGTATGGACTTAGGCCTAAAAAGGGAAAGAAAAGCTAAAGCTAAAGGGATAAGGAAAATTAAATGGTACAAACTAGTGAGGGAAGGAGATAAAATGAGAGAGTTTAAGAGAAGGGTTTTGGAGGATATTGATATAGGATTTGAAGATGTTCAAGAATGGTGGACACGAAATTCAGCAGTAATGAGAAGGCATGGAAAGGAGTTGCTAGGAGAGACATCTGGTATCATATGGGAAGAAAAGGAGAGTTGGTGGTGGAGTGAAGAAATTGAGAAAGTTGTAAAAGATAAGAAGGAGGCAAAGAAGAGATGGGAAGAGTCACAGTTAGGGGATAACAGAGAGAGGTTCAGAGAGAAAAACAAGGTGGTGAAGAAGGTAGTAGCCCAAACTAAAGCTAAGGCATATGATGATGTGTATAATGAGCTGGGGACAAAGGAAGGATTAAACAAGATGATCAAGCTATCAAAGACTAGAAATAAGAGCACCAAAGACATTACACACATCAAACAAATTAAAGATCAAGATGGTGTAGTACTTAGAAAGGAGGAAGACATTGTAAAGAGATGGAAAGAATATTTTGAACAGCTGTTAAATGAAGAAAATGATAGATTACTAAGAGAGGATGGACAGGCAAACTTTGGCATGGTAATAAGTTTCTCTAGGCAAGAGGTAATAAATGCACTGAGGAAGATGAAGAATGGGAAGGCAACTGGGCCAGACATGATTCCTGTGGAGGCATGGAAAGCATTAGGAGATGAAGGAGTAGATATACTGTACGACCTCATGATAAAGATTTTTGAGCAGGAAAAGATACCAAATGAGTGGCGTGGTAGTATATTGATCCCAATCTTCGAAGGGAAAGGTGATGTCCAAGAGTGTGGGAATTACAGAGGTATTAGATTGATGTCCCACACTTTGAAGATACTGGAAAGGATGATAGATGCCAGACTAAGAGAAGAAGTAGAAATAGGTAAAGAGCAGATGGGATTCATGAAGGGTAGGGGAACAACAGATGGTGTATTTTGTCTGAGGCAACTAATGGAGAAATTCCGGGAAAAGCAAAGAGACCTGCATGTGGTATTCATTGACCTTGAAAAGGCTTATGACCGAGTCCCAAGACAAGAGGTGTGGAGGAGTCTGAGGGAGAGGAGGGTGCCAGAGAAGTACGTTCTACTGATACAAGAGATGTACCGTAATGTATTTACTAGAGTGAGGAGCAGTGCTGGGGAGACAGAGGGCTTTGAGGTGAGAGTAGGATTACACCAAGGGTCGGCTCTGAGCCCATTTATCTTTAACATAGTGATGGACGTTTTAATAGAAGAGGTAAGGGAGGCAGTACCATGGAACATATTGTATGCAGATGATATTGTTCTGTGCGCAGAGAGCTGGGAAGATCTGGAGGTGAAATTGGAAAGATGGAGGCAAGTACTGGAGGACAGAGGAATGAGAATAAGTAGATCTAAGACAGAATATATGTGTACCACCAGTGAGGAGGATGATAGAGAAAATATTCAGCTTAGGGGAGAACAGATAAAGAGAGTTGATAAGTTTAAGTATTTGGGATCATTTGTTAATGCTGGAGGAGGTATGGAAGACGAAGTTAAACATCGGGTACAGGCAGGCTGGAACAACTGGAGAGCAGCCTCAGGAGTTCTTTGCGACAAAAGAATACCGCTGAGATTGAAAGGAAAATTTCATAAGACAGTGGTAAGAACAGCAATGCTGTATGGAACAGAAACAGCAAGCATGAGGAAGACAGAGGAGAAGAAGATGGATGTGGCAGAAATGAGAATGCTTAGGTGGATGTCTGGGGTGACAAGAGAGGATCGGATAAGAAATGACTACATAAGGGGTCGACAAAGGTGGTGGAAATATCAAAGAAAGTGCAGGAAGGGAGGCTGAGATGGTATGGACACCTGATGAGGAGAGATGAGGACCACGTTGGGAGACATACTATGGAGATGGAGGTTCAAGGAAGAAGAAGAAGAGGGAGACCAAGAAAGAGATGGAGGGACTGTGTGAGAGGAGATTTACAGGAGAAGGGGATTGATGAGGCAGAAGCGCAGAATAGAAAAAGATGGAAACGGCTCATCCGCAACGGCGACCCCATATAAAAATGGGAACCAGCTGGGAAGAAGAAGAAGATCAAATGAATTTCCACTGAACAGCGGAGTACTCCAAGGGAATGTGTTGTCAATTATGTTGTTTATCATCCTCGTGGATTTTATAATGCGTAGAGCTGTCGGAGATGGTGGAGAAGGATTGGACTGGATTGGTGATAGGAAATTAGCTGGCCTGGAGTATGCTGATGATGCTTCCTTACTAGAATGCATGAAATATTACACGAGGTTGGGCTGAAAATGAATAGAAGGAAGAGAGAGATGATAAGAACGAAGTTCAACAAACGTTCAGCTGGGCTCCACAAGCACTTGAAGAGTTGGAAGACCTAGGCCTACATGGCTGAGGACTATGAAGCACGAAGTAGATGATGATGGATGGAGAAGTATTGAATTAATAGCTCAAAATAGAGACGACTGGCAAAATCTAACCGAGGCCCTTTGCGTCAATAGGCGTAGGAGATGATGATGATATATATATACACACACACACACATATATATATATATATATATATGTATATATATTGGACTAATAATTTCTTATGATTATATACATACATAATATATATATATATATATATATATATATATATATATATATAAATATATGTATATATATAAATATATATATATAAATATATATGTATATATATATAAATATATATATATATATGTATATATATATATATATATATATATATATATATATATATATATATATATATTCATATATATATATATATATATATGTGTGTGTATATATATATGTATGTATATATACACATATACATATACAGTAGTACCTCTACATACGATCTTAATTCGTTCCGGGAACTGCTTTGTATGTTAAAACGATCGTATGTTTGAGCAAATATTCCCATAAGAATACACTGTAATTTGTATAATTCGTTCCTCAGACTAAAAACCCATGATAAAGAATAATAATAAAGAAATGATAAATAAAAAAGGGGTTTTTATTGAAACTTTACCTTAGAAACAGGCCAGCCTAGGTGTAGGAATTGCTACGCAGAAGACAGAAGATCAGTGGGGAGGTAGAGATGGCGACTGCGATAACGTACCGTAACTTACTCTAACTTAGACTACGTGAACTTTAACCTAACTTAGCTTATATTTTTTTTTTCATTTTTATATTTTATATTTATTTTTTTTTTATTTTTTATTTTTAATTTTCATCACTTTCACTCGATTAGGTCTTACTTTTCTTTGCTTCACTATCTTTCTCTTCATCACGATCACTAGACCGCTTCGCAGATTTTTTAAAGAAACTATCAAGAGAAAGTTGCTTGGTACAGCTTTTTAGAATTTTTTCTGAAATGAGTTAAACAGACATCATCGAATTGCGAAACTACGCGGCAAACGTGAAGTTTCTGTGGGTGATGCTTATCGATAAAATCAACCACGTGTTGATGATATGCCAACATCTGTTTTATTTCAGCCGAACTTAAGATGTGACCTACCTCCTCGATCTCCTCCGACTCGCTCAACTGCGCTTGGAACTCATCATGCTGCATGGCTTGCAGCTCCTTGAGTTCCTCGGTGGTGAGCTCTTCATGATGCTCATCGACGAGTTCATTGATGTTATCTTCATCGACCTCCAGACCCATGGACTTGTCAAGGGATACAATCTCTTCTACGTCTTTCTCTACGGCAAGCACAGGTTTATTCTCGGGACCAAAACCTTCAAAATCTCTGAGAGAAATAGCATCAGGCTAAAGCTTCCTCCAAGCTGAATTCAGTGTCTGACGAGTTACTCCTTTCCAAGCCTGATCTATGATCTTCAAGCAGTGCACAATATTGAAATGGCTCCTCCAAAATTCACGCAAAGTTAAGTTGGTGCTTTGCGTGACATTAAAGCACTGCTTAAATAAGTGCTTGGTGTAAAGCTTCTTGAAATTATAGATGACTTGCTGGTCCATGGGCTGGAGAATAGGGGTGGTGTTCGGTGGAAGAGACAACACTCTGATGAATTTGTACGGGTCGATGATATCATCTTAGAGTCCTAGGGGGTGAGCGGGTGCATTATCCAAACAAAGCAAGCACTTCAAAGGCAAATTCCTCTCCTGAAGGCACTTCTTGACAGCAGGGCCGAAAACTAGATTTACCCATTTAACAAAGATATGCCTAGTGACCCAAGCCTTAGAATTAGCACACCAGAAAACATGCAGCATGTCTTTATCAATTCTATGTGCGTTAAATCCCCTAGGATTTTCGGAATAGTAAACCAATAACAGCTTTATTTTGCAGTCCCTGCTGGCATTGGCACAAAGGGCAAGAGTCAGCTGATCCTTCATAGGCTTATGTCCAGGCATTTTCTTCTCTTCGGGGGTAATGTATGTTCGACTAGCCATCTTTTTCCAAAACAGACCGGTTTC
>NC_090768.1:3450466-3470466 GCF_036898095.1 Palaemon carinicauda
TAACAAAACGATTATTTGAGCTGTTTCGTCAGCTACATAACTCCTATAATTTTCATCTTGAAAGATTTATGGAACATTCATACTTTTCTACTAAAAACACATTTCAAAAAGTGGAATGGAATCGCACTCTTTATAATATCCTTAAATTCAACAGCAAAAGTATCATAACCTCGAATTATGTGAAAATGACCACTCGTATAAATCTCGAGGGACTTGGAATCAACCAGCTGTCAGTCACTGCTGACAGAGAGGTGTCTCTTCAAATTGCATTTCATGGAAGATGGACTATTTGAGCAATGCCGTAGAGACTCCACATGAGAATTACCTTTGTAGGTAGTAGGTTGGCCAGGGCAACTGTCACCCGCTGAGATACTACCGCTCGAGAGTTATTGGGTCTTTTGACTGGCCAGACAGTACTACAGTGGATCCTTTTCTCTAGTTACGGCTCATTTTCCTTTTGCCTACACATACACCGAGTAGTCTGGTCTATTCTCTTGTGAGAGGGTACACTCGAGCACACTATTCTACCATTTTTCTCTTCCTCTTGTTCTGTTGAAGTTCTTTTTTAGTTTATATAGGAGATATTTATTTTAATGTTAGTGTTCATAAAATATTTAATTTTCCTTGTTTCCTTTCCTCACTGAGCTATTTTCCCTGAGCTTATAGCATTCTGCTTTTCCAACGAGGGTTGTAGATTATTAAGTTATTTATCATTCTGCAAAGGGACAGAACTGAATGTTGCTGTGTTTCGTTTTAAATTACAATTACAGTATGTTATTTGACGTGTCTTGATTACTGTAAACTAAAAGAGCGTTATAATGTTAAAAAAGGGGGAAAGTAAACAAATTGAAATATGCATTTTGACCACAAACACACACATAACGCAATTTTAATCGAAAATTATATGTAAAAATACACTTCCCTTTGCTGCATTTCAGTAAAATACAGGCGACCGTAATTTTTACCCTAGCCTACTTTACCTTTTACGAGTTGGTGAGCTTATTATCACTCCTTAATGTCAGTATATTCAGTTTTAAAACGGCAAATTCCTGGCAACATTTATTCTAGGATTTTTACCTTGTTTTACGACATTTTTTGATATATATGTGTATATATATATATATATATATATATATATATATATATATATATTAATGTCTATATATATGTATATATATGTATATATATATGTATATATACATACATATAGATATATATGTATATATATATATATATATATATATATATATATATAAATATATAAAACGCCAATAGTATGGAAGGTACTATCTGATTAATACTTTTTCCTCCTTTGACTAGGATATGAACTTATGCCTTTGTGTGTCTTGATGTGGTCAACTATCAAGAGAGAAAAGAATTTATCTGAACTTTGTTATGCTGATTTTTTTTTTTAATTTATGTTCTGGATGTAAAATTGAAATCGTCCTATTATTTTATTTCAATTTTAGACTTTTATAGATTACATATTTGTAGTTTCATGTCAAGTTGCAAAGAATCCTTTTAGATATAAAAGATAATTATATAAGGTAATTACCTCTCATATGACTGAGTTCAAACTTCTTAAGGCCTACCTAAAGCTGGGCAAATACGTGACAAATTCCCCACTCCTTAAATATCTTGTCTGACAATATAATTAAGAATGTAAAAGCGGGTCAGGACAAACTATCCCTGTAGTGAAGAAAAATAAACTTGGGCGTTGCGTCTAATTTGGAGTTTATTATTCATACTTCATGACTATTTAATGACTGGTGGCCTGGCTACGACTCAAAAAACTAGAACTTGAGAGAGAGAGAGAGAGAGAGAGAGAGAGAGAGAGAGAGAGAGAGAGAGAGAGAGAGAGAGAGAGAGAGAGAGAGAGAGAGAGAGTATGATTAGTTTCCGTATAATTTTCCCTAAGTGATGGTCTGATACACATTCCCAGATATATATTTCTTTTTGTATTCGGCTTAGACTTCCTGATTAGGAAAATTTCCTCTACTAGTAACTCGAACAGTGTTATAAGAAATTGCATTGTGTGATATGTTACTCAGGTATGCTTGAAAACAATAGTACACTGATATACAGTCGTATCATGTCTTTTAAGTCTACAAAACGTAAATAATACTTGATTGGTTTCTAAATAACACTGAATGGTTTCTTAATTTTTCACTATTTCTTCTCTCAAGATCAGTGAATAACATAATTTATGTTAGAATAACGACCCCACGTAATGAAAAATAAAGTTCTCCTATACGGTGTCCTTAATTACAAGCTCAATTTGTTTAGAATCTACTAATTAATCGTATGAAAATTCTATGATATGCAAAATGTCACTAGGCTATTGCTCATAATTCCAGAATGTTATTTTATCCAATGACATTAGGAAGCGAACAAAAACTCTTAATATGCAGTAGTTGCAGTGCATTCCTATTGTACTAAACTACAGGAAATACGTAACTAACTTCTTCTGACACTATAGCATGATTGACGTGCTAATTCTGGCTGAAGTGCCTAAATACGATGTTTTTTTTCATTACTGGAGAATTAATCAAACATGGATAGTTTGGTGATGTATAAGAGAAAATGAAATTTCTTCATTACTGGAGAATTAATCAAACATGGATAGTTTGGTGATGTATAGAGAAAATGAAATTTCTTCATTACTGGAGAATTAATCAAACATGGATAGTTTGGTGATGTATAGAGAAAATGAAATTTCTTCATTACTGGAGAATTAATCAAATATGGATAGTTTGGTGATGTATAGAGCAAATGAATCTCAAATACTTCTATAGATAAAATATCGTGTTACCCATATTTGTTGACATCCAAACGAGATTCTTTTTCTCTCTCTCTAATAGTATGCCTGACGCATGTGAAATTAATGTCATCTTTACAAGCGTAGAAAACCTTGTGGACTGTACTGAACTCATAGCACTAGATTTTATGCTTTATACCTGGTGCAGAAAAGAATCCATGGAGATGGAGGTTGTATGTTTTAGATTTCATTGCAGTGTCACCAGAATACAGTGATTCGTTCATCGGAACTGTTGTGTGGCTAATCAATAAAATTCCTGTTTTCATATATTTATCCTTTTAATCACTTAATTATACTAATCTCCAAACCCACTCTTAACATCTATCA
This sequence comes from Palaemon carinicauda, assembly GCF_036898095.1. Taxonomy (NCBI): domain Eukaryota; kingdom Metazoa; phylum Arthropoda; class Malacostraca; order Decapoda; family Palaemonidae; genus Palaemon; species Palaemon carinicauda. The sequence goes on from NC_090768.1 coordinate 3,453,612, forward strand.
AGGCTTAATTTCTATAATGTATAATCTTATTTTCAATGTAAACAAAAGTACCAGAACTATATACAACGGAACATGACTTGTGATCAATTTCAAATAAATATTTTATGATTTTTAAAGCAGTTTGATAGCACGGTGCTTATTATTATTAACCCTAACATCTAAATTCCCATTGAAGCGAAATATATTTCATAACCGGTTTCACTCAGTTAACCTCCTCAAGAAAAATTACAGAATTATACGGAGACAAATTAAAACAGTTCTCAATCTCTATAAGCTCTTGATAATTCACTTCTTTTTAAATAAAATTCTGGCCTCTTCTCTAACTCCTGTGATTTTAGATGAGGAAGGAAAACTTAATGTAGAGATTAATCGATGTCTTTGAAGACCTAATATAATCCTATGAAAAAAACTTATTGTGATTAAGGATTTCACTTTGATATTTAAGGAATCTCTTCTTAATACTATCAGAATTATTATAAGGTCTTATCTAATTGCTTCTTTCGTAGTGATTATTTATTTGTGGTACGTCGTAGAAAAATACTTTTAAGATTTTCTTTTAATATCTATACAACCTTGTCAACGGACCCTCTTCACCAGTTATTTCTTTGACTTTCACTGAAAATTTTGAAAAGACTCTTTTTATCATACTATATTTTCACAGTATCGAGGTATAATGTTTGATTATCATAAGTGTATTTCAAGTGATCTAATTAATCTCGTTATTATTATTATTATTATTATTATTATTATTATTATTATTATTATTATTATTATTATTATTATTCTCTTCGCAAGCAAGAAAGTTTTACAATGAACTCGTAGGATTTTTCTACTCATGAGATGACGAAAGAATCTACACAAGGTTAATGAAAGGAAGATTTGACCTAGTTTACGTCAGATCAAATTGTTAAATCGTATGTAAAGACTTGGATGAAGAAATCTCGAGCTTTTGCATTACAATATTACAGAAACACATTGTGTTTCTCTACCTTTCATAGATGCAGTTGCAATTGGCAATACGACTATTATTCTAAAGATCATGAACATGGTCGATGACTGTTCTTTGGATAACACTCTTCTTTCTGTTATTTTCCTCTGATTCATGTAGTATATTTTTTCAAAATGTACTTCATCGTCCAAAATAATTTAAACTTTTCGGTCAAAACCACGATGTCAGGATGACAAAAAACTCTAAATCAATCTATCAATCAAAACCACGAGAAAACAGCTTTGTTTCTCCAGTTACAACAATAAAATGATTTCAGAACAACAAAGTCACCAGAACAAAACAAAGAACAAAAGAACTACCTCTAGCGTCGACCATTCCGTGATACTTCCATCGCCTTAATTGGATTCTTACAAGGCTGAACTTCTCAAGTTACTCAAACTCTTGAGGGTCATGATTCAGCACTAAAAGCTTTTTATCCTTCCTTTGCTTGGGGCTCACGTCAGCCTTGACATACTCCTGTGAGGAATTGCACCTGCTGTGATCATGTTGTTGGAACATTTCTTTCACCCCCATACCTTCTCTGGTCAATAAGTATTCGTGCTAAAACATTTCTGGTCAAAATGTATTAGTGTTAAACCTTTTCTGGTCAAAATGTATTAGTGTTAAAGCGTTTTTGGTCAAAATGTATTAGTGTTAAACCATTTAGGTCAAAATGTATTAGTGTTAAACCTTTTCTGGTCAAAATTTATTTGTGTTAAACCTTCACTGGTCAAAATGTATTCGCGTTATACCTTCTCTAGTCAAAATGTATCCGTGTTAAACCTTCAATGTTCAAAATGTATATGTTAAACCTTCACTGGTCAAGATGTATGTGTTAAACCATCAATGTTCAAAATGTATCTGTGGTTAACCTTCTCTAGTCAAAATGTATTCATGTTAAACCTTCAATGTTCAAAATGTATTTGCGTTAAATCTTCACTAGTCAAAATGTATTTTTTTTCACACCTTCATTTTTAAAAATGTATTTGTGTTAAACCTTCATTGGTCAAAATGTATACATGTTAAACCTACTTTTTCGTGTCAAAATGGGTTTGCGTTAAATCTTCGCTGGTCAAAATGCATTTGTGTTAAACCTTCATTGGTCAATGTATTTTCATTAAACATTCCCTGGCCCAAATGTATTCGCATTGAACCTTCACTCGTCAAAATGTTTCCACGATAAACCTTTTCTGGCCAAAATGTATTTGTGTTAAATCTTCATTGTTCAAATTTTATTTGAGTTAAATCTCCACTGATCAAAATATGTTTGCTTTAAATCTTCTCTCGTCATGATAGATTCGCGTTAAAACTTCCTTTGGTCAAATTGTATTTGCTTTAAACCTTTACTGGTTAAAATGCATTCTTGTAAAACCTTATTTGGTCAGAATGTATTCACGTTCAACCTCCCCTGGTAAAAATTTATTAATGTTAAACCTTCTTTTGTAACAATGTATTTACATTAAACCTTCTCTGACCAAAATGTATTCGCATTAAACCTTGACCAAAATGTATTCGCATTAAACCTTCACTTCTCAAAATGTGTTCTCGTTTAAATTTTACGGGTCAATATGTATTTGCGTTAAACCTTCATTGGTTAAAATGTATTCACGTTAACCTTTACTGGTCAAATTGTATTCGTGTTTAACCTTCACTATAGTCCCACCAATCTGAAACCATGGTTTTGGGGGAAATGAAGTCGTAGATCTCCCGTCATACGATGCTGCCATGTTTCAACCTACGCTTCTTGACGGGTGCGTCACTGAGGCGCCAAAATTGTATGTTGTATCATCAGGCATGAAATGGGTATGTGTCTCTGTGTGAACACAACATATCATAAGTTACAAGAAGTGAGTGAGGTATTGATATATATATAGCATAGACGTGACAGTTTAATTTTCATTTTTCTCTCTCTCTCTCTCTCTCTCTCTCTCTCTCTCTCTCTCTCTCTCTCTCTCTCTCTCTCTCGTTCCTGTAGTTGTTCAATTAATTGCCTTTGAAACATCAACAAAAATTCCTACCTACTGCTTCTTCTGCAAAATATACTGGCTTAAAGGCATTTTTTTTTTTTTTTTTTGCTTCTCTATGTAGATGCGAACGATTTACTGAGCTATCATTGTGTCTGTGGTAACAGAAAGTTAACAGTACAGGAATAAAATTGAAAGCGCCTTTGCAGACTTATTTCTGTATTGAACCGTGGGGCTTGCCTGATCTTAAATCTCAAACTTGCTTATTAACTCCCAACAAAATGATCCATTCATTACACATAGCTCATATATACAGCAATGGTGAGCACGTGCTCCGCGAGCAATTGTAATAGAACAGAACAGGAACATTGTAGCATATGTATACCACATTTCTTTATTGTTTTACAAGGGCGTTATGCCTTACAAGTTTACTTTCCTTTAATATGCTAATCGGCGTCAATGACCTTAGATGTCGGGATGCCAGGAAACCCCAAATCAATAAATTAATATGCTAGATTATTTACGTTTGTATTGTATCAGTATGTGTTTACCTAACTATAATGTCTTTGACCTAAATCAGATAATTAGCGCCTCGCTTGTTTAGAAAGCAAGGCAACGGCGTAATTGGGTATATACACCCGGTTCGACTCCCCCAAACCTTCTTTTTAGAATGGCCTGACTATAGTTAAAATGTATTCACATTAAACCTTCACTTCTCAAAATGTGTTCATGTTAAAAGTTCACGTGTGAATGTATTTGCGTTAAACAGTCCATGCTGAAAATGTATTTGCTTTAAATTTTTACTGGTCAAAATGTATTTGTGCTGTACCTTACTGACGCCATTATAATCTTGAACTGAAATTCAAAAGATATCTCATTTCGAATTCCAAACGAGAAAATATACCGAATCTATGGTGAAGATAAAAAATTCATTCAAATTATTATAGGGAAACTTATACCTATAAGTAATGTAACTGAATTCTAATTACAAGCGACTGCTTGAATATGGGGCACAATACTCTCAATTTCACACTTTTAACACCATAAGTAAACAATTAATTTTGAATAAGTTTAAATTCAATTTCTCTTTCCTTCAACGACAATGACTGCATCACCTTCAAGATTTCTAAGAACATAAATTTTCTTCGAAGTTCGTTACAACCATTGTGATGGTGCTATTCCAGGTCTGCTAAACTAATAGAAACTTCAATGACTTGAGAACATTTACTCGCTTCTGAATTTCGCTAAAAGGCCAAATTACTGAAACGCAAATTAGACGACGTTATTACCCCCCCCCAAAAAAAAAAAAAAAAAAAAAATATGGCAATGGAAGACGCTGTGAAGACACGATACCATTATCAAGTATGGAGCAAAAACCTGATTTTATATGAAGAAATTTCTGTTATTTACGAAGAATATCTTTAACCACATTCTCTTTTATGAGGAAAGGCCAATGGGAAGGCAAATCTAATGCACTTTTATGGCAAGGGAAAAGAAAAAGAAGGAAAATGGGAAGGGCTTCAGCAAGAAGGAAAAGATAAAAAGAGATAAACCCGTCTCTTGAAGGAAGGACAGGGTTTAAGACTCGTGGAAGTTATAATAGAAAGAAATTACAACAAAAGGTTAAAGAAAAAGTGAAAAAAATAACCTAGATGAGAACATTCACCACAGCTCTGAATGAGACCCGCCACAAGAAAAGATTGAAAATTGACTCGAGTGGAATTTCATCACTATTATGTACATATCAAAGTCAATAAAGCTAATTGTAAACAATAATGTAATTCCACACTTTCACTTGCGAATGAAATTCCCATGATCAATTTTCAATTTGCTAATGAGGTTTTGCGTAGTTTTATTTTTATGAAGCCTCGATGTAATGAATAATTAGGGGATTATAATTTATGCTAAATTAATTCAATTCACATCATAGCAAGTGATGCTTAATATAAGTGGCCTTGTTGGAGTAACACGGAAGGTATTTTGAAACAAAATTAGCACACTTTATGAATGATTTAGAACATGTTTTAATTGGGAAAAAATAAGTAGTATGTCATGTGCAAATTATATATATATGTGTGTATGTATATATATATATATATATATATATATATATATATATATGTGTGTGTGTGTGTGTGTGTATATATATATATATATATATATATATATATATATATAAAATATATATATATGTGTATGTATATACTGTATATATGTATGTATGTGTGTATATATATATATATATATATATATATATATATATATATATATATATATATATATTAATTCTATTGCTACTCATATCCCAGTGGTTACAATCCTACTCGCATCTGAACCGGGAAATTATTCTTGTTCGTGGTCGATACTGATGAACGACAAATAAACGCTCAAAATCACAAAAACGACACATTTAAATACAAAATATAAGGAGAAAAATAAAGTACAGATTATTATAACTCCTTGTACATGCCTCTCTGTGCAAATTATTAGAAAACACGGCAATGTACTGCTGGTACAAGAAACAATCTAAGCAAAAGTACACAAGCTGATGCGAATAAATTTTGATCAATATAGGTTTGACGTGAATATATATTGACCAGTAGAGGTTTGACGTAAATACATTTTGACCAGTATAGGTTTAACGCGAATACGTTTAGACCAGTGTAGGTTTAACGTAAATATATTTTGACCAGTGAAGGTTTAACATAAATATAGTTTGACTAGTATAGGTTTAACGTAAATATATTTTGCCATGTATAGGTTTAACGTGAATCCATTTTGACCAGTGTAGGTTTAATATAAATATATTTTGACCGATGAAGGTTTAACTTAAAACAGTTTTACCTGTATAGGTTCAATGGGAATATATTTTGACCAGTGCATGTTTAACGTAAATACATTTTGACCAGTGAATGTTTAACGTAAATACAGATTGAACAGGATAGGTTTAACGTGAATGCATTTTGACCAGTGCAGTTTTAACGTAAACACATTTAGACCTGTGAAGGTTCAACTTAAATACATATTTATAAGTGGAGGCTTAGTTTAACGCAAATAATTTTTACCTGTCATATCTTAACGCGAACATATTTTGATGAGTGAAAATTTAACAAGAATAAATTTTGACCATGTGAGTTTTAATGCAAGATCAGTTTAAAGGAAATACATTTTGACCCGTGAAGGTTTAAAGCAAACACATTTTAACAAGTGAAGGTTTAAAGCGAACACATTTTAACAAGTGAAGGCTTAAGGCGAACACATTTTAACAAGTGAAGGTTTAAAGCGAACACATTTATCATTATTATTGTTACTTGCTAAGCTACAACCCTAGTTGGAATAGCAGAATCCTATAAGCCCGAGTGGTCCAAATAGGGAAAATAGCCCAGTGAAGAAAGGAAATAATGAAATATAGAATATTTTAAGAACAGTGACTGGAGTAAAATAAATATTTTGTATATAAACTGTAAAAGGTTAACAAAACAAGATGAAGAGAAATAAGATAGAATAGTGTCCCCGAGTGTACCTTCAAGCAAGATAACTCTACCCCAAGACAGTGGAAGACCAGGGCACAGAGGCTATGGCACTACCCAAGATTGGAGAACAATGGCTTGATTTTGGAGTGTCCTTCTCCTAGAAGAGCTGCTTTGACCAGATAAGATTTCACACAAATACCATTTGACCAACGAAGGTTTAACGCGAATACATTTCTACCAGTAAGGTTTAATACGAATATATTTTGCCCAGTGATGGTTTAACTCAAACACATTTTGACACAAGTAAGCTGAGTTCACTTGACCGTTGTAAATATTGCTGTATTGATAACCCTGCGTAGCATGGAAGAGCATTCTGCCCAAACATTAGGTTTCTGCGTAGTTTTATTTACTCTCTCTCTCTCTCTCTCTCTCTCTCTCTCTCTCTCTCTCTCTCTCTCTCTCCAGGGAATCATGGGTACCATTACTCATTCGGTGTCTTAGAGGCATCACGCACGTATTCATATACTGTATATATACTTACTGTAAATGTGTGTGTATATTTATACATTATATATGTATATACATACATACTCTCTCTCTCTCTCTCTCTCTCTCTCTCTCTCTCTCTCTCTCTCTCTCTCTCTCTCTCTCTCATATATGTATATGTATATATATATATATATATATATATATATATATATATATATAAATATATATATATATATATATATATATATATATTTATATATATATATATATATATATATGTGTGTGTGTGTGTGTGTGTGTGTGTGTGTATGTGTGTAGGTGATTGTTTGTGCACGCGCAATTTATCTATAAATTTATATATAAAAGTGATAACTAATAGCATTCTTATTATCATCATTGTTGATATCTAGAAATTAAGAATGCACGGCTCTAAAGTAAAAAATACATAGAAGTAAAAATTCAGATTAAAAACAAGGAATGATTAAAATAGGGGAAAAAATAACAGGTAAATAGCAACAGGCAACCTATGAAATGAAACTTATGACATATTATGTATTTCCACGAGGAGACGCGAAATTAGATCTGGTTTCCCGTTACACGGAAATAATGTGGTAGCGGCATCGCGGGGCGGACAAATCAACTCCCAGGTCTCATCACATTTAGTGCAAGTTGCCTCATAACTTCAGCTGCAGATGCGAGTTGCTTGCAAAGTTCAATTGCTTATATTTGTCGCATATTGCATTACTAACTATACAGGGAAATAATGGTAAGTTGTTTTGATATTATTATCGAAAACTGGACGATAGATTAAGAGGGAAACTTGATTATGACTAAGCTGCATATGTGTAAAACAGCGGTTTGTTTCGGGAGATAGATTGTCACATTAGGATTTGTTTATAAAGAGAAACAAAGGGGAGCTTGTGGTAATATTATCATAAAAAAATGAAGGTCGTATTAAGGGGATAACTTAGTTAAGACTATGGGACATACGTGTATAGCAGTGTTCTTTCGTGGGATAGATTGGTGTCATTAGCATTTGTTTATACAGAGTCTTGGATTTGAATTCATTAGGAATGATTGCTTGTCGGCAGAATTTATGTATGCAAATGAATCGTAAGAAGACTCATGCGAGCATGAATATACATTCGGTTGAAACGTTAGCTTAAGTTTCGCAATAACTTTCATCAATTTTCAAGTTTTAAAAAAGTGTCTCGTTAGATTTTTAAGACTTATTCAAGAGCTCTCTTCAAAGAGCTTGTTAAAATCTCTCTGATTGTCTTTAAGAGTTGGATTGCATGATGCTTTTTCTGTTTATGTTGTAATTAGAGGATGAGTACAACGCATTTTTCATAATATTACTTTTTTGAAACTCTGCCATTGAAGGTGGTGCTCAAGATGTAAATTCCGAATTATTAAATGGAAGAAAAATAGGCCTTTTAATGATAGAAATAAAGCTCCCTTTGGTGTAAGTACCTCAATATTTTTACGTGGTCATATTTACGAATTTATAAATTGGACACGTACTACCAAAAAGTATATTTTATCTTTCCTATATAATAAAGAGCCAATGTCTGGGTGTGTATATATATATATATATATATATATATGTATATATATATATTATATATACACATATATATACATATTACCTGTCATGCTGAGAGGCAACCTTTAAAAAAGCACAATCTCCTATAAATTGCTCAAACTGCCGTGTGGTAGTTATGAAAGGGAAAGGGACTGTGAAGGGTTAAATCTGTCTGCGTTTGTGTGTATCTATCAAAATATTCAACGGTCACTTTTGACGGGTCACGTACACTAGTGGGTATATATATATATATATATATAAATATATATATATATATATATATATATATATATATATATATAAATCAAAGTATATCTGGAATCATTATGACGACGAGCAGAAACAGATTAAAAACTTGCATTAACCTTCACGTATATATAACTCATTGCAGGAATAGGAAGAGAGAGAGAGAGAGAGAGAGAGAGAGAGAGAGAGAGAGAGAGAGAGAGAGAGAGAGAGAGAGAGAGAGAGAGAGAGAGAGTAAATTAAGGCCTATGTAACTGGCTGCTACACGGATGCTATAAAATGACAGATCACGTACGGAATTAGACAGAGATTTACTGTCCCTAGGTTCAAAGTTTCTCCCTGATGCAATCCTTGATAAAATTTGTAGCCACGTTGGATTGGGCTACCTTCATATTTCTGTGCTTAAACACATTTGTTTATTAAATAACGAATTTATGTTCGTTTTTTTTTTTTTTTTTTTTTTTTTTTTTTTTTTTTTTTTTTTTTTTAGCATTTATTAAAACATTTCCTTTATGCAATTGTAATATTTTTTATTGTTTGGTCACTCTTTTCACCAAACCTATGGGATATTACTTGAAATAAATCGTCATTATTGATCGTCAATGTTTTTTATCACACACAGATATATATATATATATATATATATATATATATATATATATATATATATATATATATATATATATATATATATATAGCTAATGCAGCCGTTTCTAGACCACTTCAAGACAAAGGTCTCAGACACGTTTGGGGTTTGGTCACTTCACGTCACCACGCTGGCCATTGCTAATTGGTGATGGTGGGAGACTTTTGTCTAATTGCTCACAGCAAACCAACCTAGTATGGGTGACCTAGAATAGTACAGCTTTGCTGTACACAAACCCACTCAACACATCAAAGTATCCCCACTTAGAAAGGGATATATATATATATATATATATATATATATATATATATATAATGTGCCTATGTGTTTTATCACAAGAAAAACTTTATCGACGGAACATTCTTATTCACTATCATCAGGAAAAATTAAAATGTTTAAAATAACAATAATAATAAAAAAAGTATTTTTCCTCAAAACCTGAAAAAGTCCTTTACGCAATCCTCAGCTGAATTTTACCCAAACCTTGAAATGCAGTTGTTTGCTGGAAAAATATGTGGAAATAATTTCGCACTCTCTTGAATAAGAGAAATAAAATGTTGATATTTCTAACGAAAACCTTTGATGTTGCCACTTTGAAGTTAAGTAAGCAAGTATATGTCGTTCTTTTATTTCTAATATTCTTACTAGGATTGCTTGGTTGTAGAATGAGGGTATTATCATTCCAGGATTTTGTCTGCAGATGTTATTGATAAAAGAACTGAGTTTATTTCTCACAGATCTCAACTAATTTCGTTCATTTTATACGTAGATTTTTAACAGTTGAAGATGAAAAGAGTTTTGCCATTATTGATGATTGATGATGAAAAGCCTAATTGTATTTAGCTTATCACCGTCGCGCTTATCACCCCCTTCAAATTTCCATGCACGAATTTTAAGAAAATTTAAAGATTGTTCACCTGTTCGTACTTGGCAAATTTATCACTTCATAACTTTCCGTCGACGTTATTTTGAATGTTAATGTTAGTTTGATTTATTTAAAAAAAATCTTATCTGTTTTCATACACGATATCATTCCTATAAAATGTGGGTAACAATAAAACTGTTTTATGGATGGGAAAAGGGAGCATTGAATTACCCCACATGTCAAACAGGTTCAAAAAAGGATGACGACTACTATGAGATTCAGGGCCTCTGTAACACGGTTTTTTCGCAATAGTTTTTTATCTATGAATTTCATAAATATAACGCTTCTTCAGAATGCACATTATATCTACACATAAATTTTGACTATATTCTGCATTACTTAGGTTTAATAAATTTGGTACTTATAATGTAAAAGGGAAATTTTTTGAAGACGGGCCAACTTACTCGGAGAAAAGGTTTCGAACGCACTCGTTACGTAACTTATGACGGCATTTCTTCCCTCTTTCTCGATCGATGATTGGCTATACGTAACGAAGGCTATACCTCTGCCAACAATGACACAAAAGTTTAAATAAAAGCAAAGCAGTACACCTTTATGAACTCTGAAACCTCTCCACTGATAATTGTCATAATGAACAAACCAACAAAATATGTTAATAAATACAAAAACGCTTCGATTATTAGTCTAACTCCCAAAATAAGTTTCCTAAGAAATTACAGTCTACTTTATAGGTTACAATCAGATAGACAAGGTGTAGGGAATAGTTGGTAATTTTCAAAAAGGTAGTAGACAAGCTTGATTTGATAACTGCTATATCCAATGTCAAGCAATTTTTATTTATTGTCTATCTACCTACCTATTTACTGTAATAAAAAAAAAAAAAATTAGCCGGTACCGTATTTTGGCTTTGAACCTTCATCAATAATTATCGTCGGAATGATGACTTCATGAGGCTCCACCCACTTTGGCCTCGTTATAATTCAGGATAACACTGAAGGCTATCATGGGCATTGTTGGATCAGAAAATTTAAATTCTGGCTATAAAAACTAATTTCTCGAGTAGTTGTAAGAAGTGCTAAATGATCCTCAAGGATCCCAGCAGTTGGCCTAAACGTTTAATTCATGTATACTACTGTTGCGGCACTACTGCTACAGTAGTATTACTACGCTAGCACAGATACCCCACCCACATTTATGTATCGTTCCGCCATTCATAAAGTCTTTGTCGTGTTTTTTTCACTGTGCAATAAGCCATGGCCTCCTCAGAAATTAAGTTTAACATTAGATGATAGGTTATTTCATTAAGCTGACAAATTATGGCAACTGGGTATGTTATTGCCGATGTTGAAGCTAAAGATAAAGTATGGTATCATTCCTTCATTGCATTATCATCTTTACTACTATTTGTTTTGCTACATATAATAATTATTTGAAAGGATAATTGAATTATGTTCACTTTACTTCTATAAATTCCCATTAGATGTACAAATAAAACTCCTAAAACTATTCATGATTTATTTACAAAATGCAGTCATGCCCAAAACATAACCAACACGGTCGTACGGCCTAAGAAGAAGAAAAAAAAATTATATCGGATGATCCGTTGGTCTGATGGAGATTTTAGCACAAAATTCTTATTTTAACAAAAATAGTTATATAAAGACTGTTTACATACAATCTCTCTCTTTCTCTCTCTCTTGGTGGCATATTGAATTGTTAATGGAAATGTTCAAAAGCCTGAATGACATTACAAGTACTATAATCATGTTACGCTAAATACAAATCAGACCATACACATTGGATTTAAACTAGAAACTGAATAATTACCTATTCAGGCTATAGTAAATATGGCCACGGGCTTTCTCTTGACTGTATAAAGTTGCAAGTTGTAAGACAAATGGAGTTTTGCAACCACGGGGGCAATTCCAAATCCTGTTAGCCATTCTTGACTGTTATGGGTTTCAGAGCCGATGGAACAAGATGAATGGGTGTCTGGTGGATGGGCGGGGCAAAATTTTGTCAAAAGGTGTTTACATTGCTTACGTAATGAATGTTTTCGACTCTTGGCTCGTTATCACTGGCCATGGCGTCGGCTAGATCATTTTTACTCTATAAAAATTAAAACTATCGGGTTTAGGTTATTGATAATGCTGACAAAATTTGTGTGTGGTTGTAAAATATACATATGTCAACTTTCAGCTACATCCGATGCTTTGATAAGGAGCAAAGTCCAAAAAACCGTGTTACAGAGGCCCTGAATCTCATAGTAGGATTGTGGTTGGCAATTGGAAATGTCCATGACTGGCGATCTGCCTGACTGGGGTTCGAGTTATGCTAAAGCTCCATAGTTTCTTGTAGTGTCTGCAACCTCACCATCCTTGTAAGCTAAAAAGGGGGGTTTGGGGGGAGCCTATAGGTCTACCTGCTGAGTCATCAGCAGCCATTGCCTGGCCCTTTCTGGTCCAAGCGAGGGTGGAGAGAGGGATTGGTCGCTGATCATATATGGTCAGTATCTGGGGCATTGCCGTACTAGCTACGGCATTGTCAACTATCCATTGCCTGTAACATTCATGAATGGCCTTTAAACCTTTAATCTAAATACGCGTTGAATTTGTTGATTGACTGCCCAAGAAGTGATAATTTTTAAAGAACTCTAGTAAAGATAGTGAAAAGTAAGTAGGGTGGTTACGTTCAAATAGTTGTAACAGATGGATTTTTATTGAGGAATAGAATAAAGAGCGTAGTGCATTAGTTGTCATGGAGAGGGAAGTTATGCCTTAAGATACCAGGATGGCTGAGGTTGAAAATCTGTGGGATGAGATAGTAAGAAACCCATTGAATGGCCCTTTGAATAAGAAAAAACAAGATAATCTAACGAAGAAAATCAAATCATGGGATGTTGTGATGAGGAAAGTGTCTACTTATGAAATAAAGAAATTTGGCCTACTTATGCCATTGAAATCAAGGGAAATCACTGATTATTATTATTATTGTTGTTATTATTATTATTATTATTATTATTGTTATTATTATTATTATTATTATTATTATTGCTACTACTACTACTTCTACTACTACTACTACTACTACTACTACTACTACTACTACTACTACTACTACTAGCTAGCTAAGCTACAAGCCTAGCTGGAAAAGCAGGATGCTATAAGCCCAACGGCTCCAACAGAGAAAAATATTCCAGTTAGGAAACTAAATACGGAAATGAATAAACTATATGAAAAGTAATAAACAATTAAAATATGTTTTAATAACAGTAACAACATTGAATCAGATCTTTCATATATAAACTATAAAAAAGAGACTTATGTCAGCCTGTTCAACATAAAAACATTTACCGCAAGTTTGAACTTTTGAATTTCTACCGACTCAACGGAGAAAATAATGGAGATAGCCATTGTACTGCTGATACGGGGTCCTATTCAAGTGACAATTTTTTATGCTATTTAGTCGGATGTGAGGAGCCGAAATTATATAATAATTAGGAAACGAGTCATGGTAGCATTGCTTTAACGAAAGTAAATGGGAAACTGAAAATAGAACAATTGATCTGTAGTGTTTGTCAGGAAGAGTATGATATTGTGCATGCATAAGGTGAGTGTAAAAGCATTTCCTTTTAAAATTATTTGATATTTAACTAATTCATACCAAAGTGATTTTGAAGGCCATGAATTGACCACAGACTAGTAATCTCCTTTGTTCTCTATGTTAGTGGTCTTGGCAGTTATTTTAATGTCAACTATATAATTAAGAACAATTCTCTCTCTCTCTCTCTCTCTCTCTCTCTCTCTCTCTCTCTCTCTCTCTCTCTCTTTGATATATATATATACTGTATATATATATATATATATATATATATATATATATATATATATATATATATCTTTCCAGTCACGCTCAGTGGTATTGCCAAAGTACTCGGTAGGGGGAGAGTTAGTAGTCATACCCTGGTGAGAGTGGGTACCCTTAAGGTTCACTCGAAACCACAATCTCCCACAAATCTGTGTGTACATTTCTATCTTAATATTTAACCATAATTTTGACGAGTCGTGTACACTAGTATTTACATAAATGTTGCTTGTCTCAGAAAAAAAGATGGTTCCTTATGCAGATGATGCTACTCTCTTAGCATTGATCCCATCCTCATGCAGATGATACTACTCTCTAAACATCGATTCCATCCTCATGCAGATGATGCTACTCTCTTAGCGTCGATCCCATCCTCATGCAGATGATGCTACTCTCTTAACATCGATCCCATCCTCTTGCAGATGATGCTACTCTCTTAGCATCGATCCCATCCTTATGCAGAGGATGCTACTCTCTTAGCATCGATGCCATCTTCAGGTTTTAGACCTGTGATATCTAGGACAGTGGAATCCTCCATCCCAGAATTATTTTTCATTGTCAACGTTTCTGTAAATCCATGCAACTCATATAAGATTCCAGGAGCTACTCTTGACTGCAAATCTGCTTATGAGAAGCCTGTCCGATCCAACTCTTCATTTGTGCAAATTAGAGTTGCTGTGTTTTGAAAAGCTTTCAAGATTTTTGGAGACATATTCTGAGGAAATATTTTTATTTCTTTTGCTCTGACGTGTTTTGAATATTGTTTCCCGGTTTAGTCGTCATTTTCCGACTCGCTTCTTATATCGTTGAATGAAAACTTGAGTTTCTGTTAATTCTTTTATTCAAAATTTTATTATTAATCTCTGATAAAATTGTTTGAATATGTCACGGTTCATGTGTTAGAAAAATTCATTTTTATACAATTCTGATAACCTTTGTATTTAGATTTACATATGTGCGGTTAATCTTTTTCTTCGTTAGTTACAATACTAGTCTTTTTTTAAGCTTTGACCGTATTTTTTAATTATTTTAGTAGTCTATGTAGCGAAATAGTTGAAATTTCATATTTTTGCAGCTGGGAGCAATTGATTTTTTTCTAACTGGTTCACGTGAGCTTCATTTTGTAGTTTATTTTTTCATCTATTGCTTACATAGTTTATTCTTTAATTAATTTTACTCGTTGGTTTACTTTTTCTATAAGATATCTTAAACTTGGACCATTCTGCTGTTCAGATTTGGGTTGCAGATTTAATAATAATAATAATAATAATAATAATAATAATAATAATAATAATAATAATAATAATACATGTGGTACTATTCAGTTTTCATACAGTGTGATTAAAAATGCCGAAATGTTGCTAAAGGTAATGATGACAAAATTACATTAACATTGCATACAAATGACATACTGTATGTGACAAATATTACTTGTCGTTCTACTTTTACTGTAAGTGTTATGATCCTCTTGAGAAGGAATATAAGTTAAAAAAAAAAACGTAGAATTTGTTTCTGAGCATTAGATAATTTTGAGACATTGTTGAGTTTTTGGTGTGGAGGCAGTAATTAGCTACAAATGAAAACAATGGATTTAAATTTCAGTGTAATTAATGGTAATTCGGAAGTAAAACTCTGTAATTTGGAAAGTTTCAAATTAATATTTTATCATTGATATTCATTCTAGTACTTAGAATCAAATTCTGACTGTGTTTATGCCGTCTGAATGATTGTTGGATATTTCGGCTACTTAAATTGAATATGAAAATATGTGACTGTTTGTTGAAGATATAGAAAATCTGAAGTAGGAACAGATATTGATCTTTTGTGGTGTGGGCTGATGTGGGAATGTGACAATTGAAAAGGTAAGGTAATATGATGTGAAAATGGGTCCGTGACTGTTCATCAGCTTTACCGATGGAGTGATGTGATAGGTCAGAGAAACGAGAGGTTATACAGGAGTGAATTATCGGGATTAGAATAGGAGTTGTGACTGGGATATAGAGTGGTTGTTGTATGCAGGTAATACATGGTTAGTTAAGAAAAGTGAAGAGAAACTACAGAACCTATTAAGAGGTTTTGATAATATTTGCAAGAGGAAATTGCCGAAAGTAAATGTAAGCAGAAATAAAGTAATAGGTAAATGGAAACCAGGAAGATGGAATAATGAATGTTAGTATGGATAATGGAAGAATCGAAGCCGTTGACTCTGTGACGAGCCGAGAAAAGGTTGTGACTCAAAGGCAGAATGAAAGTAATTGAGTAACGTTATTACAGACACTCGCCTTTATATACAAAAACTCATTACAACAGGAAATTTCTTGTTCAACCGACACCGTACCGGTTAACAGTTAACGGTGAGAAAAACATACATTATTTCAGGTTCAATGCAACAGGAAGTATTCTGTTCAACTGATACCACACTGGTTAACAATTAACGGTGAGAAAAATCTAAATGTTTATTCAGGTTCTTTTTAGTGCGAGGGGAGAGCGAAGATACAAGCATAATATATACACAAAATGAAATGTCGTTACTATGTACGATCGTGTGACACACGGATGGTACAACCCTATAGATACCTAAGAGTGAAAGAAACATATGATAGTGAGCAGAGAACAAAGGGTAAAAAGAAAATAGCAGGATGTGTGCAAAGGATTTGTGAGAAACCTCAATAGTCTGGGAAGTGAAGGTGGGAATGTATAAATGGATTGATAGC
>NC_090768.1:3472966-3512966 GCF_036898095.1 Palaemon carinicauda
ACTGTGTATTCCATTGTTTGCTCTCGTCCGAAATGTTTAACTCGTCCAGAATTCTTCCCGTTGTCTAAAAGTAGCGACGCATCCAAGTGCATAACAATTTCTTACGGTTAGAGTAGATTTGTGGAGGCAGAGGATCACATATTTTAGGATGTGTTTAAAAAGAACAAGGAGTAATCCAGAACAAAAACAAATTAGTTAGTGTGAACTGTGGTGCGCTACTTATGTGTGGAGGAACAAGCCTCATTATCAATAATGACTCAGTACTCTAAAATAAGCAGCCTTATACTTCAAACTCTCCTAGGGAAGGTAGATGGAAGGGTTTATCAGACACTATTAAATAGGACCTAGGAACTAAGGCTGGGCCCACACATGCTGAGATTCGGCAGGTGCAGGCAGAAGAAAATATTTGAAATGCATTCTTTCTCACCAGACTGTTTCAGCCAGCACCTTCTGATCTCTGTCCTGGCAGTCTCCTGTGAATCAGAGTACAGTATTTAAGATTCAAGCTTCAGCTGGCCCCAGCATGCACCTGCCGAATCACCGCCTGTGTGGGATGCATCCTTAGAGTAGAAGTCATCCATTTATTTCATCAATTTTGATTTTACCCAATCCAGAAACCCAAGCGTCTCTACTCTCTATGCCTATGTTATCCCTCATTTTTATTGGATATCAGGTTTAGGTCAACCAAGCTTTTACGCTGGATAAAACTGTCAATCATATCAAAATCCTTTAAAACAATACCAGAAGATGTTTTATAATTGTCACATTATAGGTATTAAAGTAACATTTAACACACACACACACATATATATGTATATGTATATATATATATATATATATATATATATATATATATATATATATATATATATATATATATATATATTTATATATATGTGATGAATTTTGCACATTTAGACGTGTTTTTCATATTCAAATAAGCCATATCTTTTTGATACATTAATGTCTGGATTCTCTTAACTACCTCGGGATCAGAGCCCCAGGCGAAATCACACAAAGACAAGACCTTGTGACCGGCTGGGAGTCGAACCCTGGTCCGGCAAACTTGTATAGACTTGTGGCCAAGTGGTCCCAGGCGAAATCACACAAAGACAAGAGCTTGTGACCGGCCGGGAGTCGAACCGTGGTCCGGCAAACTTGAATAGACAGTGACTAAACCACTTGGCCACAAGGCTATACAAGTTAGCCGGACCAGGGTTCGACTTCCGGCCGGTCATAAGCTCTAGTCTTTCTGGAGAGAATCCAGACATCAATGTACCAAAAATATATGGCTTATTTGAATATATATATATATATATATATATATATATATATATTTTTTTTTTTCTCTCTCTCTCTCTCTCCATGTAATAGAGTCGCATCAGAATGTTGTCCTTACCGTTTTCCGGTATATGATCAGAGGGCTCATGTGATGGTAATACCTGGTCTTCTTTGATTGTCATTTAGTCAAATACCGATTTACCCAACGTTCCTTACCTCCTCCGAGTATATATATATATATATATATATATATATATATATATATATATATATATATGTATATATATATATATATATATATATATGTATATATATATATATATATATATATATATATATATATATATATATATACACGTGTATATTTATGTATATATACATGTGTTTATGTATGTGTATATATATACACTATATCTATTTATATGTATATATATGTTATATCTATCTATCTATATATATATATATATATATATATGAGATTGAAGGTGAGGTCACTATCAATCATACTATTAGAGGTGATAAAAGAATAAGAACCTATGGCCTCTGCTGGCATGATTGATAGCTACCTTGCCTTTAATTTAAAGAGCCTAGGGTTCGATCCCAACTTGAGGTATGAATTTATTTATATTGATCACAATATTGTGTTGATTTCGTCATATACATATATATATATATATATATATATATATATATATATATATATATATATATATATATATATATATATATACACAGAGAGAGAGAGAGAGAGAGAGAGAGAGAGAGAGAGAGAGAGAGAGAGAGAGAGAGAGAGAGAGAGAGTGTGTGTACCCTCACTATTAAGGACTTGACCAGAGTATATAAAGTTTGATGTTAATATTATTAGGTTATGAAGCAAAGGATAAATTAGACTAAAAGTAAAGCACGATGTTTATTTTTACTGTTATGATTGTGTGTTCAGTTGTTTCTCGGCTCTTCTCTTGCTTTGCTGCTCTCATGTCCTTTGATTCTTTTTATATTTGACTTTACTTGTTTGTGTTTTTTATTATTAAATTTTTAAATATTTGTCTCTAAATGTTCGTATACATTATATCATATTAGGATTTGGTTTTCTTTTTCTTACAATTCAAAGCTCTTGTGTTTAGTATATTTATCTCTCTCTCTCTCTCTCTCTCTCTCTCTCTCTCTCTCTCTCTCTCTCTCTCTCTCTCTCTCTCTCTCTCTCTCTCACAAAATTACTTTATGATGTGTTTGTGGCCTCTAAATATCGAAGACAGGTTTCAGGAAAATACGAAAACTGTAACCTTAGTGTTTTAAAATATCTTTTCACCTGGGTCTTCGTTAAGGTTATAATAATTGAACGGTGGATTACACTTCAATATAAAGACTTGACTGTTGAAATTAGATAACAGAAATATGTGGAGACTCCGAAATTGATAAATGGAAACTGAATTCCTGGGGTAATGTGTTCTGCAAGTCCGCACATTCTGAGAGGGCGAGTTCGTCGACCAGTCATAAAATATGCTTTTATGCAGCCAAGTTATACGTGAAGACATTTTTTTTTCTTTTTTTTTCTTTTTTTTTTATTTATTTTTTTTTCATACGTATCACTAGTTTATAAAAATTGCTCACACCACTTTTCAGCTTTTTAACAACGACTGGTTACAATCAAACAAAGGACATTGTGCATATATTACAGACCTATGGGTCAAAAAAAAAAAAAAAAAAAAAAAAAAAAAAAAAAAAAAAAAAAAAAAAAAAAACTTTGAGGTACAGAACATGAGGATAAATCTACTAGATATTATGTCAAAAGTAAATAAAATTATTTGGAAAGGCACATTTATGGATCGGAAATTCTAAGGTCGTACCAAAATAATAAGGAATTTAACATTCAAGTATAACAAAACATTAACATTTACGTTCTAATCAATTTTTGTTAGTCTTTGATTATTGTAATATACCTTTACTGGCATCGCATAAGTTCTTTAAGTATTTTTTTCAAATACAAATGCGTCCCCGTAACTAATTTTAATTGTTCTATCTTCCTATATTGCTCTAAAATTACCAGTCATGATTGCTTTGAAATTATTCGATTAGCATCTACAATATTTCGGTATCATTAGTCAAAGCAACTCTTCTTCGAAAAGTAATATACTCAACATTTCATAGAAATTTCTTCCCTGAAATCTTTACGTTGTGGTCTTTTCCAAGTTTTTATTATCACCACAGTCATGAACAATTTGAAGCCCCTGGAATACATGAAGCAGCTTTGTCTCATTTCTATTTTTTTTTAATATAGAAAAGTCGTGTCAAATTATTTTTAAGCTTACAGCTAATTTCTCTTATCAGCTTATAATTTTTCTTCAAGTACCACCGGGTCTATGAACGTTGTTATGATTTCACCATGGATATCTCGAAATAAAAACTTCAAAGATTTGTGGTTAGAAGAAAAAATCCAGTATCTAAATGTTTCAAACTTCAAGGCACTGAAATAAGTTTATAAATTTGAATCTGTAGATTTACTCTCCATTTTCTTGACTTGGTATACGTGAATAGTTTTGAAATATATATAGGTAGGTAGTAGGTTGGCCAGGACACCAGCCACCTGTTGAGATACTACCGCTAGAGACTTAATGGATCCTTTGACTGGCCAGGCAGTACTACATTGGATCCCTCTCTGGTTACGGTTCATTTTTTCTTTGCCTACACATTCACCGAATAGTCTGGCTTATTATTTTCCCATTCTCCTCTGTCCTCTTACACCTGACATCACTAAGATTATCAAACAGTATTTCTTCATTCAAGAGGTTAACTACTGCAATGTAATTATTCATTGGCTACTTTCCTTTTGGTAACGGTAGAAGAGACTCTTTAGCTATGGTAAGCAGCTCTTTTAGGAGAAGGATCCTCCAAAATCAAATTATTGTTTTCTAGTTTTGGGTAGTGCCATAGCCTCTGTGACGGCCGAGAGAAAGGTTATGACTTAAAGGCAGGATGCAATCAACTGAGTAACTTTATTAAAGAACACTCTCCTTTATATACAAAACCTCAAGGCAACAGGAAATTACATGTTCGAGAAAATGACAATGTTAGAGAGGAAACACGCAGACATGTTTATTCTGGTTCTTTTTAGTGCGAGGGAAGAGCGCAGATACAAGCATAATATATACAAAATAATTTATGTACGATCGTGTGACACACGGTTGGTACATGGTTCCCCCCCTAAAAATGACATACTGTACATGTTAAATAGGCGGGTCATCTGGCAGTAGATAAGCAGGTTTTAGACGATCAATGGAGACCCAGTCTTCTTTGCCACGAATGTTTAGTAGGAATGCTTTCGGACTGCGGCGGATGACAAGGAAAGGGCCCGTTTAAGGGTCGTTAGCGGTGGCTTGGTAGTGTCGCTGCGCAGGAAGACGTGCGTTGCAGATTGCAAGTCTGTTGGTATGTGATGCTTCGCTGGGGGCTTGTAAGTCTGGCGGCATGGAGTAAATTTTCCCACGACGTGACGTATGCGCTGGAGATCATCGGAGGAGGTTGTAGAAGGAAAAAATTCGGCAGGGACTACCAAAGGGTCGCCATACACCATTTCAGCTGCCGAGACGTCGAGGGCATCTTTAGGAGTGGTCCTTAGTCCCAGGAGGACCCATGGAAGCTGAGTAAACCAGTTTGAATCCTTGCAGCGGGACATCAAAGCTGCTTTGAGGGTGCGATGAAAACGTTCAACCATTCCATTGGCAGCGGGGTTGTAGGCCGTTGTCTGGTGTAGGGTGATGCCCAGGAGATTCGCTAATGATGTCCACAATTGAGAGGTGAAAGTGATTCCCCTGTCAGAAGTAATATGCTCAGGGATACCAAATCTTGCAATCCATCCAGAGAGTAAGGCAGATGTACATGAGGCGGACGTTGCAGTTTCCATGGGAATGGCTTCAGGCCAACGGGTGGAGCGGTCGATGACGGTAAACAGGTAACGATGTCCTTGTGATATGGGTAGGGGGCCTACAACGTCGACGTGAATGTGTGCGAAACGACGCTGAGGTTGAGGAAAGGTGCCCACTCCTGAATCCGTGTGTCGATGTACTTTGGAAGTTTGGCAAGAAGTACAGGCGCGGACCCAATCCTTAGTATCCTTAGAAATGCCGTGCCAAATGAACTTTGGCTTCAGCAGCTGTGCAGTAGAACAGCACGAGGGATGTGAAAGGCCGTGAATGAAATCAAACACCTGTCGGCGCATGGGAGCAGGAATCCAAGGTCGTGGTCTGCCAGTACTGACGTCACAGAGGAGGGTGGTGTTGGAGTCGTCGAGGGGGAAGTCTTCCCAATGGAGGGACGTGCAGGATGTCTTACATGCTTGATATTCTGGATCCTGTCGTTGGGCTTCAGCCAGTGCGTTGTAATCCAATCCCAGTTGAACGGCAGCCAACGTGTTTCTTGACAGGGCATCGGCAACGGGATTCATTTTCCCAGGGACGTATTGAAGGGTGCAATTGTATTCAGCCATGGCGGAGAGATGTCGGCGTTGACGGGCGGACCAGGCATCAGACTGTCGAGTAAAGGCGTGCACCAGATGCATGTGGTCTGTGCGAATGACGAAGGGCGTACCTTCTAAGAAATGACGAAAGTGACGGACAGCCAAGTGCACCGCCAGCAATTCTCGATTGAAGGTAGAATAGCCCGATTCTGCCTTGGACAGTTTTCTGCTGAAGAAGGCCAATGGGCGGGGCAAGCCGTGGACCACCTGCTCGAGTACTGCACCAATAGCGATGTCGCTGGCATCGGTGGAGAGAAGGAGAGGGGCATGTGGAATAGGAAAAGTGAGAGCCACAGCAATTGATAGGGCCTTCTTTGTATTGCAGAAGGCTGCTTCTTGAAGGGGACCCCACTTCAGGTCCTTTGGCTTGCCCTTGAGGGAGGCGTAGAGGGGAGCAAGAGTGGCGGCAATGGCTGGCAGAAAACGGTGATAATAGTTGATCATGCCCAAGAACTCCTGCAGAGCTTTGACGGTCGAGGGCGCGGGGAAGTTCTGAAAGGCTGCTACCTTCTCAGGGAGGGGATGAACTCCTTCAGGAGTGATGCAGTGCCCTAAGAACGACACTTCGTTGGCGCCAAAGGTACACTTGTCGTACTGGACTACAAGGCCGTTTTGTTGCAGGCGGTCGAGCACGATGCGCAGGTGACGGAGGTGTTCCTCTTTTGAGGAGGTGTGCGTAGTCATCCGTGGGTGCGCTGATGTGGAGAGCGAGGGTAGAGGGGGTGGGTTGAAGAGGTGTCGACAAGTACGAGTCTGCGTTGACCAATCGTCGGTGGGCGACATCGACCAGAAGGTGGAAATGAGAAAGGAAATCCGCACCTAGGATTGGCATTGTGACGTCAGCAACGAGAAACTTCCAATTGAATTCACCGTTTCCCAACGATAATGTGAGGTTCTCGTAACCGTAGGTGGGTATCGCAGATCCGTTGGCAGTTACCAAGCGGACGTCGGCAGATGTAGACAGACTACGTCGTGTCTTGAAGAGTTTCATTGTGCTACCAAAAATCACACGCCCGTTCCTGCATCATGTAAAAAGAAAAGATTAGAAACACGGGAGGCCACCGCCACGAGCGATGGCCTACTTACACGTTTTTTGGCCACTGACAATCCTCGGCACATTTCTTTGCGGTTGCCCCGAATCTGAAGTGGTAGTAGCAAAACTGCGGCGAATGGGAGGTAGTAAGTGGCTGTAGAAGTCGTTGGTTGGGGCGCGAGCGATTGGTGGGTGGTGGGTGGCATTGTCGCCGCTTCGGCACGTCACGGGGTAGGCGTGTATGTCCTACGGCATTCATGTCAGCTTCGGTTGACGTTGAATAGGCATCCTCTTCGTCAGGGGTGGAGGCGTTGATGGAGGTCTTGAAGTGGCTGTCCATAAGGGCGTCGGCTTTGGTCATCAAGTCCTTTATGGGTAAACTATCGACATCATCGGGTATGGCAGCGTGTATTGGTCCGGGTAAACGGCGTATCCAAAGGGCACGAAGTAGGTTCACCCCACGAGGAGAGCCGTCTGCGGCAGGTTGAATGCGAGGGATACTGGTCATTTCCCTGAGGGCAAGCGAAGCCCTTTGGTCCCCCAACGGTTGTTGAGAGAGCTGAAAAAGCTTTGCTATACGGGCGGCTGGTGACGGCGAGTACTGCTGCAGAAGGTATGTTTTGAGGGCGTCATACGGTATTGGGATGTCTCCTTGTTCACAAAGCCAGTCGGATATTTCTGGGAAGGTGTCCTCGGGTATCGCCGCGAGAACATAATCTGCTTTGGTGGGTGAGCGAGTCATGCCGTTGATGTGAAACTGGACTTCTGCGCGCTGAAACCAAGCAAACGCCTCTCTGCTGGTGAACGATGAAAGTTTCAATGGAGCAGCCGCAGCGCCAACTTCTGTAGAGTCCGCCATAGTTCCAACGATGGAGGGGTGAGGGGGGTGGGTGTGGAAGGCGGTGGCAGCGAGTCGACTTCCGGGGTCACCAATGTGACGGCTGAGAGAAAGGTTATGACTCAAAGGTAGGATGCAATCAAATGAGTAACTTTATTAAAGAACACTCTCCTTTATATACAAAACCTCAAGGCAACAGGAAATTACATGTTCGAGAAAATGACAATGTTAGAGAGGAAACACGCAGACATGTTTATTCTGGTTCTTTTTAGTGCGAGGGAAGAGCGCAGATACAAGCATAATATATACAAAATAATTTATGTACGATTGTGTGACACGGTTGGTACACCTCTGTACCATGGGTTTCCACTATTTTGGGTTAGAGTTTTCTTGCTTGAGGGTACAATCGGGCACGCTCTTTCTATCTGGTGTCTCTTCCTCTTGTTTTTATGAAGTTTTTATAATTTATATATGATAGATCTAATTGAATGCTGTTAATTATCTTAAAATGTTTTATTTTGATTGTTATTACTTTTCTTGCAGTTTATTTATTTCCTTGTTTCCTTTCCTCACTGGGCTATTGTTTCTCTGTTGGAGCCCTTTGGCTTATAGTATCATGCTTTTCCAAATAGGGTCGTAGCCTAGCTAGTAATTTTATATATACACACACACACACACACACACACACATATATATATATATATATATATATATATAAACTGTATATGTATATATATATATATATATATATATATATATGTGTGTGTGTGTGTGTGTGTGTTTGTGTGTGTATAGGGTAGTGGGAAGGGTTGAATCTCCGTGGGTGGTTAGTGTGCATGTCTATTTATGTCTGTCTATAAATATTTAGCCGTTAATTACGACGGCTCGCATTATCTAGGAAGTAATATAGAGGAAAATTATTTATCACAGTTTAAGAGAACATTTCATAAAGAAAGGAGATAAACAAGATTTAGAATAATATCGAATAAGATCTAACCTGTCATTTCTATCGCAAATTTAGTTTAACAGCTGTGCAATGATACTTAGAATTAAGGCAATATATTATATTGAAGAAAAAAAACGTATGACACACGAGAACAGGTTGACCAAGAGAAGCTAATCGTAATTGACGAGTAAATGGTCTCAATGGATGGACCAAATGAAAGCCAATAGGACTGTCCTCATAGATGAACGCGATGATGATTGATGATGAGGAACATGAGCCTAACAAGACATCCGTATGTAGCATTACCGAATTTTTTGCCGTTAGTCTGGTCTTAATACTGTGGTGCTTGGGAGAAGCTATGGTCTAGGACTCTAGTTGTTTCAGAATTGGTAAATATATTATTATTATTATTATCATTATTATTATTATTATTATTATTATTATTATTATTATTATTATTATTATTGTTGTTGTTGTTGTTGTTTTTGTTGTTATAATAGGTCATGAACACTAAATTAGTACAATTTGGACGTAAATCAGCTCTTTGAATAACTTCCTCAACGTTATCCTCCTCCTATATTGGAAAGACATCTTTAAAAATTATAGTCCCAATTTTATTATTTGCAAATTCTGTTTTAGCTCCCTTAGATTTCTCCCAGAATAAAAGTATTTCTCTTAGTAAAGAAACATAAGAAACTTTTTCTTTATGGTCATATAACAAAGTTTTCAATCGACCCTATCTTCTCTTTTTATTATTAAAAAAGTAATATAAGGAAGTAAATATACCTCCCAATAAGTTCTGGAATAAAACCCCTGCCAGGAGGCCTTCATCCTTTCCTGTAGGAAAGGATTAGATTTCACCCTAGTCAATAGAATTCCCTGTCCTATCTCTCCCCCTCATTCTTTGTACGATTTGCAAGTGAAAAGATTCATTTAGACAGATTCTGGAGACCATTGATATTTCCATTTACTTATGTGTCTGTCTAGATTTATTCATTCCAGTGGGCATTCCTGGGAATCCCGCTTCTGTCGGTATCTTCTTCAGTTTTTTTTTTTTCTACGATTTTCCCAGTTTTAGTGTATTTCACTGTCCTGCAAAGAGTAGTTTTAAAAATTATATATATTTCATTTTATGTAGGTCATTGAAACGTCACCTTTGCCAGTTTTTGTAATAAGTACGATCAATTTTGACACGGTTTACTCTCAATATTATGTCTTTTTTATTCATCCCACGTCAAATACAGTTTATACTCGCGTTGTCCTTTTTTTTTTTTTTTTTTTTTTTAAAGAACGCCATTTCTATCTGAACAGTTTTATATAACGTAATTGAATATAATGTAATGGAGGTAGAACTGGACTAGTTACTAAACCCATCAAAGTGAGGCTTTTAAAGGATTCATTTAACAGTAATGTCAGTAATGAAATGTTTGAGAGAAATCGTACTTCAGTATGTTAGGAATTTAAAAGATTAATGATATCATGTAATAGTTTTAATGTTCGAAATTTTAAAGCTATGAAATTCTTGAGAAAATCTCAGTTATAAGTTGGGTTGGAAAATGATACCAAAGTTGTTATAAAGTAGTTTATGTAACTAGAAATAAAGAAAGAAAGGGTTATAGGTGATGAATATAAGAATGAGAAGCTGCTCTCGCCCAAAAGGAGGGAGATTGGTAGATGAATTGACACCGATATAATTTATTAAAAGCATATACTCATAATCCTAGGAATTTGAAAAGGTCCAAATTAAAACAACAATAAAGGATTAAGATTGCTCATATCTTAGTTAGATGAAGATTGCTCATATCTTAGGAGATCAAGATTGCTCATATCTTAGGAGATCAAGATTGCTCATATCTTAGGAGATTAAGATTGCTCATATCTTAGTTAGGAGATCAAGATTGCTCATACCTTAGTTAGGAGATCAAGATTGCTCATATCTTAGGAGATTAAGATTGCTCATATCTTCGTTAGGAGATCAAGATTGCTCATATCTTCGTTAGGAGATCAAGATTGCTCATATCTTCGTTAGGAGATCAAGATTGCTCATATCTTCGTTAGGAGATCAAGATTGCTCATATCTTCGTTAGGAGATCAAGATTGCTCATATCTTCGTTAGGAGATCAAGATTGCTCATATCTTAGTTAGGAGATCAAGATTGCTCATATCTTAGGAGATTAAGATTGCTCATATCTTCGTTAGGAGATCAAGATTGCTCATATCTTCGTTAGGAGATCAAGATTGCTCATATCTTCGTTAGGAGATTGCTCAAATCTTCGTTAGGAGATCAAGATTGCTCATATCTTAGTTAGGAGATCAAGATTGCTCATATCTTAGGAGATTAAGATTGCTCATATCTTCGTTAGGAGATCAAGATTGCTCATATCTTAGTTAGGAGATCAAGATTGCTCATATCTTAGTTAGGAGATCAAGATTGCTCATATCTTAGGAGATTAAGATTGCTCATATCTTCGTTAGGAGATCAAGATTGCTCATATCTTAGTTAGGAGATCAAGATTGCTCATATCTTAGGAGATTAAGATTCCTCATATCTTCGTTAGGAGATCAAGATTGCTCATATCTTAGGAGATTAAGATTGCTCATATCTTAGTTAGGAGATTAAGATTGCTCATATCTTCGTTAGGAGATCAAGATTGCTCATATCTTAGTTAGGAGATCAAGATTGCTCATATCTTAGGAGATTAAGATTGCTCATATCTTCGTTAGGAGATCAAGATTGCTCATATCTTAGTTAGGAGATCAAGATTGCTCATATCTTAGTTAGGAGATCAAGATTGCTCATATCTTAGGAGATTAAGATTGCTCATATCTTCGTTAGGAGATCAAGATTGCTCATATCTTCGTTAAGAGATCAAGATTGCTCATATCTTCTTAAGGAGATCAAGATTGCTCATATCTTCGTTAGGAGATTAAGATTGCTCATATCTTCGTAAGGAGATCAAGATTGCTCATATCTTAGTTAGGAGATCAAGATTGCTCATATCTTCGTTAGGAGATCAAGATTGCTCATATCTTAGGAGATTAAGATTGCTCATATCTTCGTTAGGAGATCAAGATTGCTCATATCTTCGTTAGGAGATCAAGATTACTCATATCTTCGTTAGGGGATCAAGATTGCTCATATCTTCGTTAGAGGATCAAGATTGCTCATATCTTCGTTAGGAGATCAAGATTGCTCATATGTTCGTTAGGAGATTAAGATTGCTCATATCTTCGTTAGGAGATCAAGATTGCTCATATCTTCGTAAGGAGATCAAGATTACTCATATCTTCGTTAGGGGATCAAGATTGCTCATATCTTCGTTAGGGGATCAAGATTGCTCATATCTTCGTTAGGAGATCAAGATTGCTCATATCTTCGTTAGGAGATCAAGATTGCTCATATCTTCGTTAGGAGATCAAGATTGCTCATATCTTCGTTAGGGGATCAAGATTCCTCATATCTTCGTTAGGAGATCAAGATTGCTCATATCTTCGTTAGGAGATTAAGATAGCTCATATCTTCGTTAGGAGATCAAGATTGCTCATATCTTCGTTAGGAGATCAAGATTGCTCATATCTTCGGTAGGGGATCAAGATTGCTCATATCTTCGTTAGGAGATCAAGATTGCTCATATCTTCGTTAGGAGATCAAGATTGCTCATATCTTCGTTAGGAGATTAAGATTTCTCATATCTTCGTTAGGAGATCAAGATTGCTCATATCTTCGTAAGGAGATCAAGATTGCTCATATCTTAGTTAGGAGATCAAGATTACTCATATCTTAGTTAGGAGATCAAGATTGCTCATATCTTAGGAGATTAAGATTGCTCATATCTTAGTTAGGAGATCAAGATTGCTCATATCTTAGTTAGGAGATCAAGATTGTTCATATCTTAGGAGATTAAGATTGCTCATATCTCCGTTAGGAGATCAAGATTGCTCATATCTTTGTAAGGAGATCAAGATTGCTCATATCTTCGTTAGGAGATCAAGATTGCTCATATCTTCGTTAGCAGATCAAGATTGCTCATATCTTAGTTAGGAGATCAAGATTGCTCATATCTTAGGAGATTAAGATTGCTCATATCTTAGTTAGGAGATCAAGATTGCTCATATCTTCGTTAGGAGATTAAGATTGCTCATATCTTAGTTTAGGAGATCAAGATTGCTCATATCTTCGTTAGGAGGTCAAGATTACTCTTATCTTCGTTAGGAGATTAAGATTGCTTATATCTTAGTTTAGGAGATCAAGATTGCTCATATCTTCGTTAGGGGATTAAGATTGCTTATATCTTAGTTTAGGAGATCAAGATTGCTCATATCTTCGTTAGGGGATCAAGATTGCTCATATCTTCGTTAGGGGATCAAGATTGCTCATATCTTCGTTAGGGGATCAAGATTGCTCATATCTTCGTTAGGGGATCAAGATTGCTCATATCTTCGTTAGGAGCTCAAGATTGCTCATATCTTCGTTACGGGATCAAGATTGCTCATATCTTCGTTAGGAGATCAAGATTGCTCATATCTTAGGAGATTAAGATTGCTCATATCTTAGTTAGGAGATCAAGATTGCTCATATCTTCGTTAGGAGATTAAGATTGCTCATATCTTAGTTAGGAGATCAAGATTGCTCTTATCTTCGTTAGGAGATTAAGATTGCTCATATCTTAGTTTAGGAGATCAAGATTGCTCATATCTTCGTTAGGAGATCAAGATTGCTCTTATCTTGTTAGGAGATTAAGATTGCTTATATCTTAGTTTAGGAGATCAAGATTGCTCATATCTTCGTTAGGAGATCAAGATTGCTCATATCTTCGTTAGGAGATCAAGATTGCTCATATCTTCGTTAGGAGATTAAGATTGCTCATATCTTCGTTAAGGGATCAAGATTGCTCATGTTAGGGGATCAAGATTGCTCATATCTTCGTTAGGGGATCAAGATTGCTCATATCTTCGTTAGGGGATCAAGATTGCTCATATCTTCGTTAGGGGATCAAGATTGCTCATATCTTCGTTAGGGGATCAAGATTGCTCATATCTTCGTTAGGGGATCAAGATTGCTCATATCTTCGTTAGGAGATCAAGATTGCTCATATCTTCGTTAGGGAATCAAGATTGCTCATATCTTCGTTAGGGGATCAAGATTGCTCATATCTTCGTTAGGGGATCAAGATTGCTCATATCTTCGTTAGGGGATCAAGATTGCTCATATCTTTGTTAGGGGATCAAGATTGCTCATATCTTCGTTAGGAGATCAAGATTACTCATATCTTCGTTAGGGGATCAAGATTGCTCATATCTTTGTTAGGGGATGAAGATTGCTCATATCTTCGTTAGGGGATCAAGATTGCTCATATCTTCGTTAGGGGATCAAGATTGCTCATATCTTCGCTAGGAGATCAAGATTGCTCATATCTTCGCTAGGGGATCAAGATTGCTCATATCTTCGCTAGGGGATCAAGATTGCTCATATCTTCGTTAGGGGATCAAGATTGCTCATATCTTCGCTAGGGGATCAAAATTGCTCATATCTTCGTTAGGGGATCAAGATTGCTCATATCTTCGTTAGGGGATCAAGATTGCTCATATCTTCGTTAGGGGATCAAGATTGCTCATATCTTCGTTAGGGAATTAAGATTGCTCATATCTTCGTTAGCAGATCAAGATTGCTCATATCTTCGTTAGGAGATCAAGATTGCTCATATCTTCGTTAGCAGATCAAGATTGCTCATATCTTCGTTAGGAGATCAAGATTGCTCATATCTTCGTTTGGAGACTTCGTTAGGGGATCAAGATTGCTCATATATTCGTTAGGGGATCAAGATTGCTCATATCTTCGTTAGGAGATCAAGATTGCTCATATCTTCGTTAGGAGATCAAGATTGCTCATATCTTCGTTAGGAGATCAAGATTGCTCGTATCTTCGTTAGGGAATTAAGATTGCTCATATCTTCGTTAGCAGATCAAGATTGCTTATATCTTCGTTAGGAGATCAAGATTGCTCATATCTTCGTTAGGAGATCAAGATTGCTCATATCTTCGTAAGGAGATCAAGATTGCTCATATCTTAGTTAGGAGATCAAGATTGCTCATATTTTCGTTAGGAGATCAAGATTGCTCATATCTTCGTTAGGGAATCAAGATTGCTCATATCTTCGTTAGGGGATCAAGATTGCTCATATCTTCGTTAGGGGATCAAGATTGCTCATATCTTCGATGGGGGATCAAGATTGCTCATATCTTCGTTAGGGGATCAAGATTGCTCATATCTTCGTTAGGGGATCAAGATTGCTCATATCTTCGTTAGGGGATCAAGATTGCTCATATCTTCGTTAGGGGATCAAGATTGCTCATATCTTCGTTAGGAGATGAAGATTGCTCATATCTTCGTTAGGGGATCAAGATTGCTCATATCTTCGTTAGGGGATCAAGATTGCTCATATCTTCGTTAGGAGATCAAGATTGCTCATATCTTCGCTAGGGGATCAAGATTGCTCACATCTTCGTTAGGGGATCAAGATTGCTCATATCTGCGTTAGGGGATCAAGATTGCTCATATCTTCGTTAGGGGATCAACATTGCTCATATCTTCGTTAGGGGATCAAGATTGCTCATATCTTCTTTAGGGGATCAAGATTGCTCATATCTTCGTTAGGAGATCAAGATTGCTCATATCTTCGTTAGGGAATTAAGATTGCTCATATCTTCGTTAGCAGATCGAGATTGCTCATATCTTCGTTAGGAGATCAAGATTGCTCATATCTTCGTTAGGAGACTTCGTTAGGGGATCAAGATTGCTCATATCTTCGTTAGGGGATCAAGATTGCTCATATCTTCGTTAGGGGATCAAGATTGCTCATATCTTCGTTAGGAGATCAAGATTGCTCATATCTTCGTTAGGGAATTAAGATTGCTCATATCTTCGTTAGCAGATCAAGATTGCTCATATCTTCGTTAGGAGATCAAGATTGCTCATATCTTCGTTAGCAGATCAAGATTGCTCATATCTTCGTTAGGAGATCAAGATTGCTCATATCTTCTTAAGGAGATCAAGATTGCTCATATCTTAGTTAGGAGATCAAGATTGCTCATATTTTCGTTAGGAGATCAAGATTGCTCATATCTTCGTTAGGGGATCAAGATTGCTCATATCTTCGTTAGGAGATCAAGATTGCTCATATCTTCGTTAGGGGATCAAGATTGCTCATATCTTCGTTAGGGGATCAAGATTGCTCATATCTTCGTTAGGAGATCAAGATTGCTCATATCTTCATAAGGAGATCAAGATTTCTCATATCTTAGTTAGGAGATCAAGATTGCCCATATCTTCGTTAGGGAATTAAGATTGCTCATATCTTCGTTAGGAGATCAAGATTGCTCATGTCTTCGTTAGGAGATTAAGATTGCTCATATCTTCGTTAGGAGATCAAGATTGCTCATATCTTCGTTAGGGGATCAAGATTGCTCATATCTTCGTTAGGAGATCAAGATTGCTCATATCTTCGTTAGGAGATCAAGATTGCTCATATCTTCGTTAGGAGATCAAGATTGCTCATATCTTCGTTAGGAGATTAAGATTGCTCATATCTTCGTTAGGAGATCAAGATTGCTCATATCTTCGTTAGGAGATCACGATTGCTCATCTCTTAGTTAGGAGATCAAGATTGCTCATATCTTAGGAGATTAAGATTGCTCAAATCTTCGTTAGGAGATTAAGATTGCTCATATCTTCGTTAGGAGATCAAGATTGCTCATATCTTCGTTAGGAGATCAAGATTGCTCATATCTTCGTTAGGAGATTAAGATTGCTCATCTCTTAGTTAGGAGATCAAGATTGCTCAAATCTTCGTTAGGAGATTAAGATTGCTGGTTTGCGTTTAGGAAACCGGTCTCTAGAATAAATCTAGAAATTCCGATGTTACCATATACTACATCCTTTCCAAGAATCCTGGCAAGGATGTTAAAATAAGACCCATATTTGTTAGTGGCAGATTTAGTAATTTGAACAGGTAGAATCTCTCCAAAAAAACAATTTGAAAAATTCAGATATTTTTAGCCAACTTCTCTTATTTCTAGTTTTTCATATGTGCTGTTGTTGACAGTACAATATCTGCCCTCTTCTCTTAACACTAGTGGTGTTTTAGATGACTCTCCTACTCTTATTCTCCTCTATATTAATTGGGTAATTTTTCTAGAGAAACCAATCAACTTTCATTATCTATGAATCATGGCATTCATGCTTTTGCTGATCATTCAATCTACTGTACTTCTCATTTCCAGACCTGTTTAACACACTCAATATCAAAGTGCCCTATATTTGTAATTATCTGACTGGGGATCATGTTACTTAGTCAAATTCTGATTTAATTACACTTCTCACGCTGTGACTGACTTATTCGTCTCCTTATAAATTATTGTTCTCGAATTTGGGAGGCTTTATATTTTGGTCCCCCACCTGGATAGAATTGTCTGGTCATTACATTTAATAAAAGATCCCGTTCTTAACTCTCCTCTCATTTGTCTTCCTTTTTGTTCATGTTTTATAGGCACTATTTCTATCACATTTCCATTGACCATGAAAGGAAAAGTCCTTTTCCTATCAGAAGATCTCGTAACATGCGTCAGGCCACCTCTGTCCACATATTTTGTGTAAATCGCCAATTCTCAGATTACCCGCTTCAGTGACTGTCTGACGCTCTATTTTTAAGCTTTAGATTCCCTCGTGTGCCTTTGTTGTTGTTTTCTCTCATAAACTGTCGTCTTTGACAAGGTAGGTCCGTTGCTTTCCATTTGGTCAAGCACCGCCAATCGTCCTTGATTTGCAATTTTTTGGCAATGTTATTTATCTCGCTGATCGATGAATGCTTTTCAAATGTTATTCATCTTGCTGATTGATGAATGCTTTTCAAATGTTATTCATCTCGCTGATTGATGAATGCTTTTCAAATGTTATTCATCTCGCTGATTGATGAATGCTTTTCAAATGTTATTCATCTCGCTGATTGATGAATGGTTTTCACCCTCGAGTTATATACATTATTATTATTATTATTATTATTATTATTATTATTAATATTATTATTATTATTATTATTACTACTACTACTACTACTACTACTACTACTACTACTACTACTACTACGACTTGCCAAGCTACAACCCTACTTGGAAAAGCAGGATGTTGTAAGCCCAAGGGCAGCAACAGGGAAAATAGCTCAGTGATTAAAGGACATAAGGAAATGGTAGTACATAGAAACTGGTATTTTTTTTTCATCATGCAGGTTAGGTTTTTCCTTATCATTGAAGAAGGAATAAGAAAACTGGCAAAAGCAAAAAACATTTTGCCGCAACGGAACTAACCGCTTAAGGCCAGCAAGAGACACCGGAACACTTTAGTCTCAGATAAAGATGCTTTGGCCGGCGGAAAATAAGGTCAATGACGCGATACTGAAATCTCTGTTTAGCATAGAAAGTTGACATAAGTTATTTACTAAATAAAATTTACGATGGAGATAATGAATTTCGGGGATAATAAGCTATTAAAAAAAACGACGTCGAAGTTCATCATGGGGAAAGTTTTGATTAAGTGTTTCGCTATCAGGTGACCGAATAAAAATACGAGAGAATTTTTCCTCTTTAGCAAAGTTTGAGTGAAGTTTTGATTTGAAGTTAGTCTCTAGGGGACTTGATCATATTTCGGACGTCATAAGAATCTCGGGAAATGTTCACAAAAATTTCTAATAGCTCCTACGAGGAACTTGAAAAGTGAGGTGGAAAATTGGTTTGCGTTTAGGTGCGGTTTCCCTTTTCCATTCAGAAGGGTTTCGTTTTAAACCTGGATTTAACCTGACCAGTTTTATAGCTGTTTTAAAGCCCTTCATGGTCGAAATGTTTCACGGTTTGTATAAAACAATATCAGGAGTTGTTTTTTCTTTGTATAAATCTTTCTATCTTATACTTTGGGGGGGGGGGTAGGAAACTGAATTTTGTATGCATGAACTTCTAAATTGTATATAGCATAAGTTATATGCTTAAATTGATCAAGTATATCCACATTAGTATTCTGAAGGTAGATTTGTCCATAAAGAGGAAAGTAAAGAAAATATGATCAGTTTTCGGGTTTTGCTAAACGAAATTTACTTTTAGATTGTAGATTATTGTTAGTCTTGTGAAAACATTGAAGGGACAGAAATGAATATTTGATCTGGATAATACGGAGATTGTATGGAAAAGAGGAGAATGGGTCAACAAGATTTTTTTTTTTAGATATTCATAGGTCTTAAAGAGGTTGCTAATGATCACAACATTTTGTATTCTTGAGATCAGACAAACAGACAGACGGACAAGCTTAAAGATAGCTTAACATAGAATTGGAGTATGTTTTGAGAGTAGTCCAAAGTATTCCAAAGCCTACTTTAACGTTCCTCAAAATATCTTCGTATTCTGTATAGACTTTCCTTTAACTGACCTGACGTACCATCTATCATCTATACAAATACTGCCTGTAGTGTTTACTTGCCTAAATAAACAGAAATCGCTGTGAGATTCAAGAAATAACTGTTCGAATCGTTGGACACTCGACTGTAGTAGCTTGTAGTCTTACTGGAACCATTGAATTTAAGATTTCACATTCGTAAGAATAGAAAGAACAGGAAGTAACTAACAATAACAAGACTCGTAACCTTTGGCCCTTAAGTACTTTGTCTCAACCATGAAATAAATAAATAAAAAAAAAGCTGCCCGTATCAACAAAAAATCAATGATTCCTCAATTATTTCTTTAAATTCAGTTGCTAGTTTATAAGGGCCTTTTTGAGAGTATCTTAAAGGGTTATTTGGTTTTCCTCCTGTTTTTATCTTTGATGAATTCTTCTTCGTTCAAACGGTTAACTACTGCACTAAAGTTGTTTATTGGCTATTTTCCTCATGGTAAGGGTGGAAGAGACTCTTTAGCTTTGGTAAGCAGCTCTAGTGTTAGGTAGTGCCATAGCCTCTGTACTA
Source organism: Palaemon carinicauda (assembly GCF_036898095.1). Lineage (NCBI taxonomy): Eukaryota > Metazoa > Arthropoda > Malacostraca > Decapoda > Palaemonidae > Palaemon > Palaemon carinicauda. The sequence continues at coordinate 3,492,578 of NC_090768.1, forward strand.
TGGTCTTCCACTGTCTGGGGGTAGAGTTCTCTTGCTTGAGAGTACAATCGGACTCCCTATTCTATCTTATTTCTCTTCCTCTTTTTTTATGTTTTTATAGTTTATATATTGAAAATCTATTTTAATATTGTCACTGTTCTTAAAATATTATATTTTATTTGTTCACTATTTCTTTGTTGTTTATTTATTTCCTTATTTCCTTTCCTTACTGGGATATTTTTCCCTGTGGAGTCCTTGGGCTTATAGCATCCTGCTTATCCAGTTAGTGTTGTAGGTTAGATAGTGATAATATTAATAATGATAATACGAAGAATTTGCTTTCTTTCCTGTACTAGTATTTCTACTTTTTCTTTTAAGTATTATAATGGTTTGATACTATTTTATTTTTATAAGATAACACAGTTAGCAAGAGTAATAGGTATTCAAAGAATATTGATGTAGATCTTTGCTATTAAAACATAAGATTAAATATTTTAATGTAAATAAAACAGATGCGATCAAATACCTTACGATTAATTTAGTGTCCTTATTCAGTAATTACAAACTTTTAAAAGGATATCCAGAGCATAAGGTTTATAATTTTCAAAGAGAGTTCATAATAGAACATAAATAGAATAATTCACTACTACTTCCTTTGAATTCGCCGCTTGAAACCTCTTACCATTCCATGTTAGGCCAGCCTAATTATCATACTAGTTCTCAAGCTGAGCAAGACACACCCTTAACTTGTAATTTTTTTTTTCTTTGTTCTGAATTAGGCAGATCGCCAAAGCGTCTCATACTTGGCAAGGCCCTCTCCTTTGCCTTGTGCATCCAAGATGCCGTTCTTCTTCTTCCTTTTTTTTTCCAGGGGTCTCTTGTAAACCTGTTTTTGCGTCGAATGTTTGCCAAATGCCAGACATCACACAAATCCTGAGGGAAATTTCCCTTTGTTTATCGATGCACTCATTAGTGGCTCGTAATTACCCTATTGGGAAAAGATCAATTCAACGGGAAATATGAGGACGACGTCTTTAGTCGTAATTGGGCAGTTTATGCCTCAATCTTTTCGTATTTTGTTCTTATCTCCTTTTTTTCTGACTATTCATTATTTTCTTTTAACCTCATTCCCATTAGTGCTCATTGCCGTTACTATTTTTATACCGTTGCACAGCTTGATTTTTATTATCAAATGAAATACTTATTTTCATGTTAAATTACGTGACGATTCCTTACTTTATCCTTGTGTTTTAGGCCAGAATGGTATAAAATTGATAAGTTACAACGGAAAACGGATATTTGAAGGAAATCAACGAAGAAATTGACTCAATTTTAACCCAAATCATGTTTATCATTTTCCCTGCAAGCGAAGTAACTTTCTTAACGACTGATGGAATTATCGTTCCAATAACCTGGTGTTTGTTGAAGTATCTTTACACATTTCTTATACATCTGCTATTTTATTCCAATTTTACTCTGGGACGAATTTTTTTTATTGAATAAGACTAGTTGTAAAAGAAAAACATATGCGACCTGTAACAAAGTAGAATTTATATTTTCGATGATGATAGCACTGAAAAATACAAAACTTATTGCTGCAAAACTTCAGTACGATTATTTTCTATCTAATTTTTATATTTTAAATAAAGAAGTTTCAAATACTGGCTGTCTGTTCAAAATCGTCCTCATACTCACACTCGTTTGTTTGCTCATATTGTACATTCATTAAGAATGAAGCGCCGGAAACTGGAGATACTATGTATCCTTCTGGAAAAGAAAATATTATTAAAATTTGTTATAAATATTTAGTAATTGTGTCTTTAAACAAAATTGAATATTGTTAATATTTAAGTTAATTTGTTACCCTTCCCAAGTAGTCCTTGTAAACGATTTCTTTACTTTACTTCACTTTTCCTTTCTGACGTCTAATTTTGTTTGCTTGAGACTGTTGTATGATGGTAATATATTCACAGGTGTTTCCAATGACCCTAAACGATGTGTACGAAGATTTTTTATGAAACCAAGGTTACTGCTGCTGCCAAAAGGCTGGATTCCGTTCATGGCCCTCCATCAGAATTAACTTTTTTTCCATAATTTTCTACTGATATTGTAGTGTAGGAGATAACCGAAAAATCATGCAAATGATAATACAAGCAAAAATATTGGCACATTTCTTTTCCAAGTCATAATAATCAAATTTGGCCGATTGGTCAATTGAAAGTCCAAGACGGTCGCCAAATTAGCCGTCCGAAGTTGATGCTTTGCATGATCTAGATATGGATTCTTGTTCTCAAGCCTACTGAAGTAGATTTTAATGTTTATAAAGTACACAGATATATTAACCCCAAAGAATTTACTGTCTGTAAAGTAAACTGATACGTATGTTTCAAGATTTTACTGTTTGTAAAGCACACCGATACATATTTGTTTCACAGGATGGTGAAGATGGAGTAATCTTTCCCCCCAGTGTTGAGAAAGCAGTTGTTCACAATTGCAACAGTGGGCAACAAAGATCATAATCCCACTGCGACCACAGCTCAGACATCGTTTCATGCTAGAAGTGTGTCCGTTTTCTAACACCCATGCATCAAAAATACTGGCGATGAATGTGTTCTTTTCAAACTGGAGTCCAGAAATGAAAGTTAAGAAAGTTCCAGTGCGTCCAGAAGCATATACCAAAATTTTACCCCAATCCTCCAGTAGCAAGGTAATCCTTACCAGCACGACAGACGATCTTGTCACACTCGAAAGAAGAATATTCTTGGTTTGAAAAAGTCTTCCTTGCTGAGGATGTGACTGATTCAGTCAGCATCACATGGTCAGTTCACCAAGCAGTCCAGAAGCGGAGGCAACTATTTTTAGCGAGCCTTTCAGCAACGATAAAGCATGCCATGGCAAAACTCCGAGATACGGTGGCTTTCTTGAACCCTGGGTAGACACTTGTCATTGCTGCTGACCAACCGTTGTTTGTTCTGGCCAAATAAATACAATCAAGAGTACAAATTCGTAATCATGTTCAGTGGACTTCATATAGAAATGGCTTTATTAAGAACAATAGGAACATTACTACAGGGCAGTGGCTGGGCTAGTGCTATTGTGGAAGCAGAGGATGCCTCATTTAATACAGCAGAGTCTTACCTCTATATCTAGTATCACGAGGATAAGTCAAACAAACCAGTTCACTGCATGCATGCATATGAAAAAGGCATACCATGACTAGTGTTCTGGAGAATCTGGCATATCGGATAAAACCTTTTGAGGGCTGGTGTGAACAATGGAGGAAAGAGAGCCCGAAGTTCCAGTTCTGGAATATGATGCTGGACATGGAGGTCACCATATTCACCCTGATCCGTGTACTGTGAAGAACCTTCAGAACTGGCAACTTACTTCTTTGCAAATAATTATATGCTATGGGTCCCAATTCACCTCAGAGATATGATGTCACTTGTGGAAAAACATACAGATTGTTGTATTGTCCACAAATCCAGAAGAGACTTCTCTGCCCTAGCAATCAATCAACCACACAAGCAAAATAACGCAAGGATCACAGGTGATGGAGGAGCAATTGGGTTGACAGAAGATGCGACAGCACTCCTTAGATGCTGGGCCTGAAGTTAGTGTTATAGTAGCTAAATACAAGGCCATGTCTGGCACAAAAGATGCCACCCACAGCAACAGACACTCAGTGCCCAGAAATATTTCTTGAAAAGGTGAAATCACTCTTTGCTGTGATGCAGATGGGCAACCCATTCCTAGAGGCATCAACCAACCTGCTAGAGCTAGACATGAAGAACATTGCAGACCCAACTCTAGCTTAAATGATAGCTAATCAATACCGGCTGAGCAAAGAGCAGTTCAAATCATTCATGGAAGGGCTAGAGGATGAAGATGACAGTCCTTTTTATCATCCAATCAAGAAAACCCCCGTTTCTTTCTTCACATAGGAGCAGGGTGAGATAATTTCTATGGAGAAACGTTGTCAAAGATGACAGTTAATTATTCTCACAACTGGTCATCTCTTACCAAAACAGGCAGTGTGTAAGAATTCTTCAATCACGAGAATAGGTCACACCCTGTATCAATCAGAGACAGTGGCAAGTTTCATACAGTAGGTGCCAAAAATCACAGTTGGTTGAAATTATTGAAACAGATGCAATCATCCTTGATGGATAACCGTGCCTTACCTGCATATACTTGGAAGACATTATATGACTATGCTAAAGTAGACATCACCCCAAAAGTGGAATACTTTGGCGCCTCTTACGAGCAGGTGGATATAGTCTTTGATATTTACTAGAAATCAAGTGAGAAATCCGGGATGAGGTCAAAAAGGGGACTAGGAAGCATAAGCATGAAAAGAATAATCAAGACACCAGGTAAATGACAAAGCTTCCTTTGTGATGCAAGCAACAAAAACTAAGCCGTTTCAGTTCCTTGCAGAGAAGATATGTGAAGCAGAGACGACAAGCACAGTCATTGTCACAAAAGGACAAGATGCCTTCAGAAACAAAATGCAGTCTGGATGCAGAATCCCCATGCTGTCATGAGGAAGCTAAGACTTGAATATTTGCACACGCCAGGGATGCAACACTGATAGGAGAGTCTATTATCATTAAGGCCAATGACACAGACTTGCTAGTCATAGAAATATCTGTGCTGCATCCAAATAGGAAATAAGTCCTGAGAAAAATGATTGCCTTTGTCCAAGGAGCCAAGATTTGATGGCTTCTAGTCCATGAGGTAGTGCCTGCGATAGATCTTGAGAAAGCTAGAGGGATCCCATACTTTCACGCGTTCACAGAATGTGAGGTCGTGTCTGCCTTCTGTGGGAAAGGAAAAAGTCTGCACGGCCGACTTGGAACGTATTTAATGATGTTTGTGAAATATTCACTAATCTTGGTCAACATCCAACATTGATTCCTGATCTGTTTGCACGATTCATCTAAAAAATTGCTGTTATTTTATGTAGTATTCCTGAAATTGATGCTTTTTTCCGTTCACAAACCAAACTCTTCAAACATTGTGCATGTTTTCTTGTTTTACCATTGATAAATTTTTAACTAGCTTAGAGTAAATGTTATATTTGAATCTTACCTCTTTGATAGTACTTTACTAATGAAATTTAAGAAATTTTATAGCGTCAGCTCCCAACTGTCACGCATCTCTTTAAAAGCTCCCACACACCACCTTTCATTTTTTCTATTAAATATTTTCGCGTCAGTTTCTTCGGCAATAAATTTACTGTTTTATGCCCCTATATCATCTCAACTCCTTGCATCATAAGAGACAAACATGGTATCCGAGTGTGATTATTTTCCCACCGATTCATCTACTTATTTTAGGATGAATAGGCTTAAAAGTTTGGCAGTATCCTTTATCTGCTTCCTGATATCTGTTCTCCCTTATTCTATGAAGCTTTTGATATTTGAGTTCTTTATAAAGATAAGTAATGATTCCATCTCTTCAAGCTATGCCCGTAATGTTTTAGCCTTTATCACCTTCGCCAACTTCGTTGCGAAGGGTATGGTTTGATAGGCGTGTATTTATTTGTTTGTATGTCTGTCTGTGTGGTTGTGTATCGCACAACTCAAAAACTAGTTGACTGAATCTCACGATATTTAGTGGGACGATTGACGATGATCCAAGGACAAATTGACGAGATTTTGGGAGTGATGGGGTCAAGTCAATGCCAAGGTCACAAGGTCAAAAACGTCTTTTTGCCATGTCGTAGCCAATTTTTGTCTGATTTGCTTGAAACTAGTGCCAAAATGTGCATATCTGTTTTGGAATCAAATCCCCATAACATCGTCAGTTTTCTTGGTGACAAATGTGGCGGTGGCGAAGGTATGCGCTCTGCTGAATGTTCATTCTAGTTTCAATTATATTCAAAGTTCTATATAATTTTCAATTTCAGCTTCCTTAAATTCCACTCTTCTACAAACCCTTTTTTCCCCTTTTATTTCCTCTCATATGTGCTATGGTTCATTACCTAAGCCCCGGTTAATCATCATCTTTCCAGAAAGTAGAGAATGTTTAGTCATTCCTCCATTTATTCCAATACATAAGCAGAGCTCTTTCTTTTGATACTCACCTTTATAGATAATCTCTTGACTATTTATTATATCTACGCAGTGATTAATTTCTCCCCTCTTTCGCTTGTCCTTTTTTTTTATTCCTTAAAAATAAACTTTTATTCTGCCGGTCCTTTCTTTGTCGATCAACTCTGGTCTAGATGATATAATAAATCTACAAGGGAGGCGGGAATTTGATTAAAGTCAATTTCTGGATAGGATATTTTCTTGTTTTTTTTTTTTTCCCTCATCAATAAAATTCACTTTTTAGGTTTTCCCTGAAAATGATATTCAGCTCATCTTCCAATTTTGCAAAGCGAATTTCTTATACTTGGAGAGGAAATTACTATACGATAATTTAATCTTTTTGTACGTTGATTATTTCAGTACTGTATGATCTTATGATTTTAGATTTATTACTCACCAACTAGTATTTTGAACATGGCTTTAAAAGTATAGTCTTTTGGTAGTTCTTACTAGGTCTGAAAAACGATCTATTCATCTAAGCAATTATTTTACCCGTCACTCTTCTTGTGTCTTCTCTCTGCAGTAATGGGTGTCGTTTGTTCCTTTGATATATGTAGAATTTTAGCCAATGTTAATCTTATTGTAAAGGTAAGATTCTTTGCTAGTCTCAGGTGGCAATTTTTCTGTCGATACCATTTCAATATAGTAATGAATTATGATAAAGTTTACTTGTCAAGTATAAGAATTTTACTTAAACATGAATTTTCGGACAATATATATATATATATATATATATAAATATATATATATATATATATATATATATATATATATATATATATATAACAACTTGCATGCAAAAGAAAACTAAATTATAATATATTCTAACAACTTGTAAGAAAAAGAAATGGACATGGGCAGGACATATAATGAGAATGACAGATAGTAAATGGACATTAAGGAGGAGAAGACGATGGATCGACGAACTAAGGAAGTTTGTAGGCGTGGACTGGCACAGAAAGACCATAATCAGGCGCAAGTGGAAGGACACGTGTGAGGCCTTGCTAGTAGCGGCTGATGATGATGATGATGATGATATATATATATATATATATATATATATATATATATTATATTTATTGATTTATTTATTTATTTATATATATTCCCTTCTTAGTGGGGATACCTTAACGCTGTGATATGGTTTGCATATCGTCATGACCAGCAAAGCTGTACTAGTCAGGCCCACCTATACTAGGTTGGTTTTCAGTGAGCGTTCAGACATAAATCTCCCACCATCAATAATCGGCAAAGACCAGTGTAGTGATGAAAACTGGCTAAATCCCAGACATGAGTAAAGACGTGCGACACCTTTCTCCTGCAGTGGACTATAAATGGATGCGTTTGATGTTGTTGCGTATGTGTGTGTATATATATATATATATATATATATATATATATATATATATATATATATATATACACACATGCATGCATACATACATACATACATACATATATATACAGTATATATATATATATATATATATATATATATATATATATATATATATCTTCTCTTTGTCTGCATTTAAAGTTTAAAAGAATAGATCTATATTTTTTTTATATTACTCTCGTACACTCAAAGCCTTCAAGTAATGATAACTCTCTCTCTCTCTCTCTCTCTCTCTCTCTCTCTCTCTCTTTCCATCCCCGTGAAATCCCACCCACTGACACGTGCTGCCGCAACTCCCATTCAGTCTATTTTTGTCATTTTGTCCTGAGGTTTTTCCCATTCTTTCTTCCCCGAAATTTTCCCTTTTTCCTCTGCCATTCCCTCGTGGAAAATGTTAAAAGCCGAAATGGCATCTACTTTACAAATGTGAAATCGGTTGTCCCTGATTTATGCTGTTTATCTCCAGATCTGGGTACATTTCTTATGTGCTGGCTCTTTACTGATGAATAAATGGATGGTCAGATCATTGGGATTCAGATTTCATTTTGGGATTTTGCAAAAAAAGGCGCTACAAATAAAAAAATACTTTATGAAAGAAAAGACATCTCTATTATTTTTAAAGATACTAAAATGTGTAATCTTTTGAGCCAAGTTCATGAATGAGACGTTATGTCTGACTGCTTTGGACACTTTTACTGATGAGAAAAGAATTTCCGACTCCCGACAGAAATATATATTCAAACATCAGTAAAATATGAGAGAGAGAGAGAGAGAGAGAGAGAGAGAGAGAGAGAGAGAGAGAGAGAGAGAGAGAGAGAGAGAGAGAGAGTGAGAAGATCCCAATGGACCTGGTGTTGGAGAATCCATTCTAGAGATTGGAAAGAAAACAGATTCGAGGTGTTTGAGAAAGAGAGAGTTGAGGAAAGTTTCAAATACTTAAGCAATTATAGAAGTTAAAGCAACAGGGCGCCATTTTGAGAGTCTGGAGTAGTCACTTCTGTTTACAACAGTTTAAATAATGTGAAGTGGTTTTGAATATGTAACAGTCTTTTCGAAAGAAAGTTTGACTTTGGAATCAGCCTTTATGAAGGTAACGAGGCAGTGAGTTGGTTTTTATTTCATTCTTTGAAGAAGAAGGAATTAATAAGATGGAATAATCTTTAAATAAATATTAAAAAAGAGATGGAATAATCTTTAGATAAATATTTAAGAAAAGATGGAATAATGTTTAGATAAAGATTTGAAAAAATAGATAGAATAATCCTCAGATAAAGATTTAAAAAGTTTGAATAATCTTTAGATAAAGATGAAAAAAATCAGGTTATTAAAAGAAAAATATGCATTGCAAATAAAAAAAAAAACAAATATTTATAGAGAGTTATTTTGGATAAGCAAAAATATTTGTAAAGATTACAGGTTAATTTCGTTATAAATACTTTGAAGCCATAAGGTATGCTGGAAAATCTCATAAAATATAGAATCAAATCTAAGAATAAATGGATGAATTAATTATTGAATATGCTGTAAGCAAAACCTATTGTCTTCTTTACTTTTGACATTGATTTTGAGTTAAAGTGGACTTGAGTAATTTACATACCTTCTTTACAACCTCCTCTTAAGTTAATGCTAGTTAATTAAGAAATGTGTGAGATTATGACATGATTATATTCCTTCTAACAATGTAATTATCCATCTTAATTACATCTTTAACGATCTCATATACCACTGTTAAGTATTTGCCCCCAGATGTGTTCTGTTGCATGATACTGCGTTGGATTCGTAAGAAGCCTTTAAAATCCGAGTCGACATTCCTTTGTTTTCCCCTCATAAGAATCCCCTCAGATCTATACATAATTCCGTCCCTTTCCCCCATTTCCAAATCCTATAGTCTACTTGATTTTGAGATGTAGGGTTGTCAGCGCCAAGGAGACAAATCCAATAACACCTTTACTCGCCTTTTCCATTCCTGCCGTTTCTCTCAGCCGTTGAATTAGGAATATCTAGCCTTTGTTGGTCTGTGCGGGCTTAAAAGAATATTTTAGGTGGAACGAATGAAGTACAGATAAAAATGTCAAACGATCTCGATACAGTGAGCTCTACTTGTGCAGACATTATCGTTGTTGACCTAAAAAGGGGTCTTTAAGCTTGAGTGTACTCGACAGATCTTTGTAAACAAGACAAAATGGTAGCGCTCACTTTCCATTTTAAAGTTATTATAATACCTTTGATGCTCTGGCTCTCATAAGAAGCAGTGGAACATTAATATTTTCTAGCATTAACTGCTGAACGTTCATTATGTTTATTTAATAGCATTATTTTTCTATATATTATTATTATTTAATCTGAAAAATAAAAATTGTAACATTACACAATAACATCATCAAGGGGCAAAACTATGCGAAACTGGACATTAAAGGAAATGTCCTATTACTTTATACTATATATATATATATATATATATATATATATATATATATATGTATATATATATATATATATATATATATTATTTCAACATTAATGTGGTTTTCCTGACAGTGCAGGGCTCAGAAGAAGAAACCAACACAAATATCACTTCCCTATTCATACGTTTGAGTGCAAAAACAGGAGTTATTCTTGAGTGACTTGTATTTTAATGTACTACTATATTTAAACACTATCCTTATCCAGTTTTTTTCAAAAGGGGTATGACATCTAACAAACATTCATGAAATAGTAAACAAAGTGTGTTTTTCATTGATTTCCATCTCTCTAATTGGACAAAATAAAATATTTTCTTATCCTTATTTATATAGTTTATACTTTTAAGTGCAAAATCATGAATGAAGCTCATATATCTATCTATCTATCTGCATCTATAATGTGTAAGTGTGTGTGTATATACACACACACACATATATATGATATATATATATATATATATATATATATATATATATAAAGAGAGAGAGAGAGAGAGAGAGAGAGAGAGAGAGAGAGAGAGAGAGAGAGAGAGAGAGAGAGAGAGAGAGAGAGAGAGAGACTAGTAGAACACGGAACTTAGGACGCCTTGAGAATAGGTCTGTAAATTGGTTTAATTTCCGCTGTCGCTTTCTTCTTTGTCCCTTTGGGATAAAGAAGAAGAATAAGAAGAAGACAAGGAAAAATATATGAGGCTGACAGGGGAGGGGGGGAGAGAGAGGGTGAAGAGAAGGTGACGTGTATAATTAAAAGCCGGTGATAAAGATGGCTAAAGGTTGGAGATAGTAAAGTCGGGTAAAGGTGGGTTTGGTGGAAAATCAAGACTTCTTACTGACACAATAAAACAACCTTAATTAGGTCAGTGATGTGGCTTCTTATTTTCATTTTCTTAAACTGAAGAAACTATGTCGTGTTGCAATTGATTTTCGTTAATTTTCCTTTCACGGTGGATAATTAGGTTATTTTTCATTAAATGAAAGTGATTCATTGTTTTGCTTTTTATCTGAGGTTCATCTTGCCACAAAAAAAACTTCGATCACTTTCCTTTTGCTCGTTTATAAGGCAACGTTAATTCCTTCCTTGAAAATTATTTTCTTTAATGCACTGAATGTGATTTTTTTTTCAAGGTTCTTCTTGCCACCACAAACTTTAAAAAGAAAAGAAAAAAGTTTTTGATCATTTCCCTTTACTGGTTCATAATAAGACAACGTTAATTTCTTCCTTTAAAATTATTAGATTAGGTATTATGTTTTTTACGTTAACACATGAAAGAATCGGGAAAAATTACGATAGTAAATACAATATTTCAGCGACGTTAATGACTTAACCTACAATATCTTCCTCAATAATGAACCAGACAACTTGAAAGTGGAAGTCGTGTCACTCCTCAAGGCTCAGGTTCTTGTACAACCGAATTGAAATTAGAAAGGACAAGCCCGAATTCCCATTATGATAATTAGTAGGGATTAGATCCAACTCAACCTCGTAAATTATGGAGGAAAGCCTCAAGAGTCCCGGAGATCTTCATAAAACTCGCTCGTCACTTTAAACGCTGCACTTTATTCTTATTAATGCGTTCAAGAGCAAAGTTTAAGGAGTTTAAAAGATGAGAAATCAAGGTCACGCTTTTTTTATTTTTTCCTGAAAGTTAACTTGCTATCGTGTACAGCGAAGGCTAAAACATTTATAACAAACACAAGAATATATGTATACATTCTTCTAACAGAAGAATCTATGTATTCCATGCATTCTTCAAATAGAAGAATATATGTATCCAATGCATTATATTCTTCAAAGAGAAGAATATATGTATCCAATGCATTGTATTCTTCAAAGAGAAGAATATATGTATCTAATGCATTATATTCTTCAAACAGAAGAATACATGCATCCAATGCATTCTATTCTTCAGTCAGAAGAATATATATATATATATATATATATATATATATATATATATATATATATCTAATGCATTATAATCTTCAAACAAGAATATACGTACCCAATGCATTATATTTTTCAAAGAGAAGAATATATGTATCCAATGTATTATATTCTTCAAACAAGAATATATGCATCCGATGCATTCTATTCTTCAGTCAGAAGAATATATGTATCCAATGCAGCAACAATCTTTAGCTGTTACAAAGGGGGTGAAATCTCTGTACAGTAAACTAGCATCATTAGAAGGCTGCAGCAACGGTTATCTCATAGATACACACTGCACCCTTCCCTTTTATCTGGGACATAAGTTCCTTTTCATCTTCGTTATCAAGGCCCTGCAGCGTTTATGCTTCTTGAGTTCTTATCTCTCCAGCACTCTCTAAGTCCTCTTCGGCTTCCTTTCAACACTTGAGAATTATACGCTCCATATCAACAAACTCAACCATGTTCGCACTTACGTGTCCTTTGATCTACTTTTCACCTCCTTTGACCTTTAGCCACTTTTTTTCCACATATCTGAGACTTTCTAACCCTTTCAATTAAATCCCCCTTTTACACTCATGAATGCCAGAGGCAAGGGACAGTGACAGTGGCTTAGCAGGGCAATGCCCGAGAGCTTGGCCATATATAGGCATGATCAGCGCTGAAGCCCTCTCTCCACCCAAGCAATGGGTGCTCATGACTCAGCAGGTAGACCTATAGGCTCCCCCCCCCCCCTCCCCATCGTTAGCTCACAATTATGGGCAGGTTGCAGACACTACAAGAAACTATCGAGCTTGAGTGGGACTCGTACTCCAGGCCAGCAGATCTTCAGGCAGGGACGTTTCCAGTAAGCTACCACAACCCTTCATGTACTGCTCAACATTTTCAACATTTTCCGTTTCTGTCACATCCATCACGGGCACTTCACCTCGGTAAAGTAGAATAGACTAAAGAATACTCTACTACACTTCAACTTATGTTTCCATAATCACAATCTTCTCTTGAGCATATTCTGCAACATTCCTTCTTTCTTCCCTTCTTCCCTCTTGACACATCCACCCATCTAAAGTACCTTTAAGAACCAATACTCTGATTCGTTCAACTTTCTTTCCTCAAATCTTTAAACTTTCTCACCCGTTTCTGCAGTTTATCTTTACTATGCACAATCAAAATTTTATTATCTGAAAATATCGCCAACGATCTCACATTCTATGATGAGTTTACTCCTCATTTTTTTCCGTTCATGAATGGCAGAAGCAAGGGACAGTGACAATGCCCTAGCATGACAATGCCCTCGAGACTAGCCACATATACATATGATCAACGCCCAAGTCCCCTCTCCACCCAAGCCAGGACCAGGGAGGGCATGACTATGACTGCTGATAACTAGGTATTTAGACCTATAGGCTCCCCCAATCCCCCAATCCTTAGTTCACAAGGATGGGGAGATTGCAGACACTACAAGAAACTATATAATGTTGGTTTTTAGACTTTATAACTTTATTCGATAAGACATTATGTAGGCGCAGGGGACACAATACCCTCTGATCTCAGATAAAGAAATGTCTACCAACCGTTATATCACACATGCTCAAACAAGCCACCCTTCCATTTACATATGCGAGCCTTTCACTTTCATCCTGACAATTAATTGTTCACAGATTCTTGTGGAAGTTGATCATCCTCAAATTCTCTGACTGTATTTCTGCCAAATCTTTGAAGTTTTTATTTGTGCATTTGTACAACACAAAGCTTTTTCCCTTCTCTTATAATTGTTTCATGAATAAACGAGATTAGCGCATATTATTATTTAGCCAAATCTTGTGTTTTTTTCCTTTATTAATCCTTACTTCATCAATTAAACTCCTTGCATGAGCCTTCCCTTTTATATAACGTAATATTATACCCGAAGAATTATTTTAATCGCTTATGTCACCTTTCTCCTTATGACTTAAAAGGCTAATGTAGACGCTGGAAATTTGTGCCAATTTTAACCATGCACAATGAAAGCTTCTGTACACAGTATTTATGAAATATTTGTTGACTACTTTTGGCCACTTTTATTACATGCGAGCAGACATTTATTCACACTGATCAGCAGCCTCGGACTTTTGAGCCCTTTAAGTCTTAATGACTTTTTGTTTTTCAATCTCTTAATTGTTCTCGGTACACAATCAGTCGTCAGTTATAGACACATATACACAAACATGTACTGTATATAATTGAATATATAACTTTACCTGTTTATGCATTTTCAGTACTACTACTCTTCATTCTTGTGGAATTAACTCAGGGGGAGGGGGGCGTATTAACATATCATGTTTGTAGCAAATAACTTTGGAATGATGATGTATGCCCCATCATGTCTTTTTCTTTTGCTTTAAATGTAACTCACAAAAGTGATTAATTACTGCGTCTTAAGCCAAGAGAGAGACCATGGATTTTTTCTGAAAACTGATGTCGAATAATTTCTCTCAAATAAATTGATCTAGAGTCTTTTGCTGATATGATTAATTAAGAACTACCATGCCCTTGGGATAAAAGGAGCAACATGAATACGAGAGCAAACTAAAGAAGAAGGTATTCTAACAAGATGGAAGAAAACTAAATGGGCAAGGGCAAGACACATATAATGAGAATGGCAGATAATAGATGGATATTAAGAATAACAGAATGGGTTCCTAGAGATTGCAAAAGAAGCAGGGTAAGAATGAGGGGACGATGTATTGACGAACTAAGAAAATTTTCAGTTCTAGACCGGCATAGAAAGACCATAAATGGACGGGAGTGGAAGGACATTTCTGAGGCCTTTGTCCTAATGTTTGCTAGTTTCAGCTAATATGTATATATATATATATGTATATATATATATATATATATATATATATATTTATATATATATATATATGTATTTATGTATATGTATCTATATCTATATATATATATATATATATATATATATATATATATATACAGTATATATATATATATATATATATATATATATGTGTGTGTGTGTGTGTGTGTGTGTGTGTATATTTATACACACACACATACACACACATGATTATTTATGTATAGATTTTATACCAACCCATCTGAAAAGTTCTGTTACCCATGGTACACATATGCTCTTTCAAACCTTCACTGCATTCAGAATGATTACATTGCATAATTAGTATGACAATAACACTCATCTATTTAAAAAAAACTATCTCTAACTATTTAAGTCACTATACTATAGTTGAATTGTCTTTTTTGTATTGTATAATATATTTTTACATAATTTCTTCGGTAATGCGATTGATTTTGAGGTTGATTTTAAGTAGCAATACCATTTCTTAAAACTAATGCAATGACCTCTTATACTAAAGTGCGTTCTTTGCCATCGCCTTTTCCATCAAATATTTTCTATTAAAATATTCAATAATTGTGTATAATATAAAACGTGGACATTTTGATTACCGAGATATTTAAACACTTGTACTAAACAGGAAGGACTGTACGTTTTGAAGAATAATAAACCAGTATTACAATTAAAATTACAGTTACAATTATTTCCTTGAAACTATCGTTTAAATAACGAAAATCAATATGGATTTTATGGTCGCGAGAATGAAGAAGGAAAAGGTGCGTGTGACGAACGATCTGGATTATTACACAAAAATGATGATCCTCTTCGAAGAAATACGAGAAGACGGGTCTTCGGGGAACATTAGAACCGAAGTCTTCGAAGTGGTTGGCAGTAATGTGCTAATGAGAATAAGAGGAAGGAGGATTAATTCAATAGATTTGCTTTAAGAGTCGATGGAGATAATGACGATAAAAGCAAACGCTATAAACTCGAAGGGCCAAAGGTTAACGGGAGCTTAAATCAAAATGATTACACTTAAACTATTTCCAGTGAGGCGAGAGAGATAGAAGGGGGAAGCGATAATGCAATTAAGCTTGATAACGGGAGTTTTCTCAGTAAAAAGTTATCAGGGAGATATTTACATCGGATCAGTGGCTACCTGAAGACATCAACCCGGAAAAAACAGATGGTGAGGGAAAAAAACGAACACTGATAAACCCACAAGAACTGAAAGAAGGGATAGAAGATATGTTGCAAGATTGTTTTCCGGTTAGAGAAAGAGGAATGTGAATGGTAACGGTTTCTTAAACACCTTAGGGCTTAAGGCATATATATATATATATATATATATATAGATATATATATATATATATATATATATATATCTATATATATATATATATATATATATATATATATAGATATATATATATATATATATCATCATCATCATCTTTAGCCATTACTACTCAACTGAAAAACAAAGGCCTCACACATTATGGTCTTTATGTGCCGGCTTATACCCTTAAATTTTTATAGTTCGTCAATTCTTCGTCTTCTATTCCTTCCCCTGCTTCTTTTTTTAATGTATAGTGACCCTTTCTGTTATTCTTAATGTACATCTATTATCTGTTGTTCTCATTATATGTCCTGCCCATGTCCATTTCTCTTTCTTACATGTTTGAATATCCTCTACTTTAGTTTGCTCTCGTATTACTCATTTTCTGTGTGTTAGTGTTATTCTCATCATTATTCTCTCCATGGTTCTTTGAATTGTAACTTGCTTATGTTCTAAGGTTCGAAGTTTTTGATTCATAAGTTAATACTAGTAGGTCCATCTGATTAAATACTTTTCTTTTTAGAGAAAGTGGCATTTTAATTTTCATGATCTTTTGTTTAGAAAAAGCTCTCCATCCCTTGCTTATCCTTCTTTTTATTTCGGTCTCATATCCTGGGAGAAACATTTACTGGTTATCCTAAATATGTATATTCATTAACAATCTCTTTAGCTTCTTCCATAACCCTTATTTATTACCTGCATTTTCATTGAACATAACTTAGTTTTAATCATATTCATTTTCATTCCTACATATATATAGTTATTTATCGCACGACATTTTTATAATTTGAACTATTAGGTCACAGATAACCCAGTATTCATTAACATCGACTTTACCATTATTTAGAAACGGTTCATACTCAAAGGGAATTATGGTAAGTGTAACTAATCTGTCCAGGGTCCGAAACTTAATACTCTGCAATCATGATGGGCAATGCATCATTTCGATTCGAAGTATAAATTCTCATTATGAAAGGTATATACATAATAGAGTCGAAATCAGTTCTTATTGCTTTGGATAACTGAATGAATAAATTATTATTATTATTATTATTATTATTATTAATAATTATTATTGTTGTTGTTGTTGCTGCTGCTATTATTATTATTATTATTATTATTATTATTATTATTATTATTATTATTTGATAAGCTACAACCCTAGTTGGAAAAGCAGGATGCTATAAGCCCAGTGTCCCCAACAGGGAAAATAGCCCTGTGAGGAAAGGAAACAAGGAAAAATAAAATATTTTCAGAACAGTAACAAGATTAGAATAAATATTTCCTATATGTTCTTTATGTTCAATCACATAAAAGGCTTAGACTCAAATCCTGGTCTGAATTGGTGCACTTATCATTTCTAACTACCTTAGGTGTCAAGGTTTTTCAAGATACAGTAAATTCGATAACAATAGGTCATTTGTGGGACTCTGATTCGATTCCTGGCAATAAAGCAGCTGTCGTGGGCGCACCCAAGATGAACATGAAGGCATGGTGCCAGGAACCTCATCCCGAAAATCTTGCTGAGAACTGGGAGGCTAAAATTATTCTGGCACCTCTACCTCTTCTGGAGTAGGGGGAGCAATGAAAATATTTCCGTAATAAATGTAAAGCTTCTAGAATTGTCTACCATTTATACACTAATTTTTTTAAACCTTTTGTTACTCTTAAAAGTATCACAGAGCAGTATGCCACTGATTCGTTGTGGAGCTGTCGCTAGGAGTCTGTGTTAGAGAGAAAAAGAGGGACCGTGAGTGAGTGTGGTACGATAGCGTATAAATCTTAATAAATATGTCCGGGGAACAGATGTCGTGATACGCCCAATGGCAGCAATACTTCAGTGGGCAATGGGTTTCCGGGTGCACAAGAGACATCAAAATCTTTCTTACAATTTGCCAGGCGAAGGCCCCCCCCCCTCTCTCTCTCTCTCTCTCTCTCTCTCTCTCTCTCTCTCTCTCTCTCTCTCTCTCTCTCTCACCTGTTCAAATGTCAAAAGGTGAGAGACAGAGAACAAACCATATAATCACGAGAAGTATGCCATAAGGGGAAGCAAAAGTGTAAATTATACATCATACCGAAAACGTGTTTCTTAAAAGACTCCAGGAATAGAGTAATCAATGTGGGCTTTAGTAATGTGGGTCCGTGTCGAGGGAGGCATAAAAAGGCAGTTATCTAAACGAAGTTTGTCATGGAGGAAAAAAAAAAGAAAAAAAAAACCGGGGTTTTTTTAAGAGAATTCCTCGAAAGACAGTCGAATTGGCATCATGGCCGATCAAATGACGTGGCTGTCGAAACTCCATCGATTGATGATACAGAGCTGTCAAGTGGATTTCTAGGAGTTTTAAGGGAAGAACGTAGGAAAGAGAGAGAAATAAAAAAATATCAAGAAAAAGGCTAGATACCTAATAGTTTGAAATGGGGAAATAGTTTTCATATGCTATTGTCAGGAAGTAAAGATATACCCAAAAATATCCATATATCATAATAAATAACACTCGAGTACATTTTGTCATGGTATATGGTGCTTTTCTTAACTGCCCCTCTGAGAATTAAGACTTCTTGCTTATTAAGATACTAGAAAGATTCCGTCCTGGGGATCTTGACTTCCTCAGAGCACCAAACATAGGTTGTTAAATCGTATTAAGACTCCATTTTTATAATCTATGAAACAGAGACTTTATGAATTTAAATAAAAGCGTTACTCTCTCTCTCTCTCTCTCTCTCTCTCTCTCTCTCTCTCTCTCTCTCTCTCTCCACAACAAATGTAAATAAGTTTATGTCAGCAGCACGCATGCACATACGCACATACTTATACGTACCTACCTACACACGCATATATATATATATGTATATATATATATATATATATATATATATATATATATGTGTGTGTGTGTGTGTGTGTGTGTGTGTGTGTGTGAGTATGTGTGTGTGTTTGTGTGTATGGCTCCAGAACTTATTCTGAAGCATTAAGAACTGATGCTATGGGGCTTGGTGGGAATTTGAAGCTTTATTAAAGAACCAGACATCTTCAGTAGTATTTTCATAAATTGTGCTAAATATGTTTTTTCTAAGATTTTGGATTTCTTCAGATTTTTGTTTGTATGACTGCACTGCTGTTATATAAGGATCATGATTTTTGTAGAGATGTCCTGACGAAAGCTAATCGATATTGGCTGAAACACCTGTCAGCTAAAGCTGAATAAATTGAGCAGCACAGTAACAAATTCCGTCTTTTCCTTCAAAACTCTCCCTGAAAACAAGAAAAAATGGAGAAAAGTTTAGCCTTAAAATAGTTGATGCCACAATTCTTTAGGATTTAATGAAAATGTGTGTGTGTATGTAGAGAGAGAGAGAGAGAGAGAGAGAGAGAGAGAGAGAGAGAGAGAGAGAGAGAGAGAGAGAGAGAGAGAGGGCTTGAAGAATCAAGGAAAATCTTATTTTTAGGAAACTTTTAAAGGAAAACCTTTTAGTGGTTAATAACCATATCCGTTGTCAACAGCATAACTACAAGAGTTAACGGTAATGACAATTTCCTCACTTTAGGGGGTAATGCTTACAGGGTGTAGAAAGAAAAAGGAAAATTAGCTACCTTTTTTTTTTCACATTAGATTAATGAGAGGACAATTTTTTCGCCTATTAAAAAGAGTGATTTAAATGATTGAGATTAAATTACGTAAAGAAACCATCTGGGAGGAAAAAAATATACACGAAGTTCTGGGATGATAAAGATTTGAAGACTATTTTCTTTGCAATAGACGGAATTTTTTCTAATGGTGACAAGGTTAAAAGATTCATGCATTCAGTGTCTAATAAGACGTCATTCATCTCTGGAGATATAAGGCGCATTTTCAGTGTCTCCTCGTTGGAAAGTTAACGGTAAATAAAATTATTTTTATTAAAATAGCAAGATATACTTTAGGGGAGTATCTGTTTCATGGAGAGAATGTTCTTGAATGTTATGTTCTAGTATCTAGGTAGTATGTTGGCCTAGACACCAGCTACCCGTTGAGATCCTACCGCTATAGTTAATGGGTCCTTTGACTGGTCAGATAGTAATACATTGCATCCCTTTCTGGTTATGGCTCATTTTCCTTTACCTACAGATGCACCGAATAGTCTGGGCTATTCCTTACACATTCTCCTCTTTCCTGATTCACGTGGCAACACTAGGATAACCAAAAATGTATTCTTTACTCAAGGTGTTAATTACTGCACTGTAATTATTCAGTGGCTACATTCCACTTGGGACGGATAGAAGAGACTTTAGCTATGGTAAGCTTAGTTTTGAGTAGTGTCATAGCCTCTGTACCATGGTCTTTCACTGTGTTAGG
>NC_090768.1:3515466-3520466 GCF_036898095.1 Palaemon carinicauda
TGAAAAGCATTTAACTCGAGCAGCTCTGTCTTCGTCTGTGAGTTGCATCTCAAAGCGACGCAGTGACTGATACGTTTTTCGTTTTGTCAAAAGACGTTTCTATTTCAGAACTTTCTTCATCGTGGATTTTCATTCACTGATATCCTTCATGTTTGGGCTTATAAATTACTTCGTAAATAGATATTCAAGGCTTTGCCATACGGTACTTTTGAAGCGTAATGGTTTTTACTTGCTAGCCCTCCACAATAGTCGATTATTATGTTAATTCACTATAAAAAAAAAATTAAGATTTTATACTAGCTATTCCAATGTTTATAACTCCCTGGCTGGGTGAATATGTTATACCATTGTTGCATCAAAGTAGAATAGTGTAAAATGACACGTGCTATCCAAATTCCCATTTATTGTTTCGTACTACTATGCTAGAGCCCTGTAGAAACTATACTTTCCTCTTATTTACACTTTCCTTTGGTAGGTAAGGCAAGGGTTTTCCACTTCTTGCACAACTAAAAAACTCCACCCTTTACATTTCTTCTGAATGTTTTCTTAGGTAAACTAACGTCCTTTGATGGGAATGTAAATCCCATTTGCCACCACATACTCTCTCTCTCTCTCTCTCTCTCTCTCTCTCTCTCTCTCTCTCTCTCTCTCTCTCTCTCTCTCTCTCTCTAGGAATCTCATTTACATTTTTTATGAGAAATCTACATTAACATATATTTTATTTACATGATAGATTAATAATTGTAAGATTGCGAGACCAACGACAAACTGTTGATAATATTCATCCTTATAAACATGATTCATTTGAATCGAATCGACAAAAAATTGTTTTTTGATGTATTGAGATTTTACCTTAAAACCCACCGTTAATCCTTTAAAAGATTTATTTGGTTACCTGCCTATCACTCAGTTGTAGACCTGCTTTGATCATTATAGTTTACATGCTTTGCAATATATCTAGCCAGAAAAAAATAGGCTTAACCTCTCGTCCGAAAAAAAGAAAAAAATAACCGATTCTCTGGTTGGGCTGTGAACCGATTATAGCACCTCTAGCTAAGGGATTCCCCCTCCCCCCCCAACACTCCATTGAGATACATCTTAAAATTCTTTCAGCGTGAACCAATCAAATGGATAGGTGCAAGGAACCTGTCTTAGGCCCAACCATGCATCATAAGGTTTCAGTTTTACTGAGGAAAGAAAAGGGGCGTTTCTTTGGATTTTTTTCTTTTTCATAAAACTTCCTTGGCGGGTTATCTGCAGCTTTAGATTAAAATTGAAAAGTGATTATTTGAAATTTAGATTTATAATAGAGAAAAAGATTGTTGGGAAGAAAATCTTTTTTAAGGCCAGGAAGCAACAATTGAGTGAAGATTACAAGATTTTTTTTTTTTCTTTTTGATTAAGGGAAGTTTTTTAAATGCTCGACAATGTAAACAAAAATTATCCCATCTCTGGCGTTATTCACAGCAAATGCAGGTTGAATTTGATCCTCGTGGTCTTTACTTCCGCGGTAATATCTGGAACAGATTCGCTTAACTATTGAACATTTCTACAGAGAATATGCTGCGACCTCCCTTACAATACCACGTCCTTCTCTGATGACACGACGTATCACAGATCTCTCTCTCTCTCTCTCTCTCTCTCTCTCTCTCTCTCTCTCTCTCTCTCTCTCTCTCTCTCTCTCTTCAAGAAGATAGACGATAGAGGAAGAGGTCGAAATTGTCGTCCCTCCTGGGGTCGTTTGTAAGATATTAAAGTCTCAGAGTCAAGTTTATTCTAAGGCCGAGATAATAACGTAGATTAAACAATGTACTTCACTTGTGTCAACATTGTAACCAACATTGTATTTCCCTAGCGAAATTAGAAGCTTGTTTTCCGAGTTAAATAAATTTTGGATTGATGCACATATAGACACAAACCGCACACACATACACGGGAACTCGTACATATATTGTACATAGTATATTTAAGAGTAAATTGAATGTACAGCTTGGATGAGGACTGGGTCGAGGTATATTTACCTGTTTCAAATGACAGTGTGAATAGAATTTATTTTATTTTTTTTTTTAATGCTGAGTCTACAAAATGCACTTGGTTTTTTAAAGCCAGACAAATATGGACTAAACCTTGTGCTGTTTCATTAGTGCGGTGACAAATCCCTAAATGCACTATACCATTATTGTATTTCTTATCTGCACTCTCGTTATAGTCCTACATTTCCTGCACCTCTTTCATGACACATGTCTAACCCATTGTAGCTACTCTTTTCATCTGCTTCTGCCTAACAATTCCGAATTATACACTGTTTTTAACAACCTATCGTCGTCCTTTCCTTGTACATGACCAAACCACTTCAAAATTATTTTGATTCGTCTTTTCGCTTTCGTCATTTTTTTTTTTTTTACACTTAGCACTTATCTCTACACTATCAATTTTTCAGTTTTTTAACGTCACATGCACTACCCAAACTTTTCATTGGAACATAAAGGGGAGTTAGTTCAATAATCTCTTTATTTATTCCCATATTTTATTGAATAACCTATGTTAATGAATAAAGAAATTATTGAGACTTGAACTCTCTAAGGAATGAGTTATTCTTTAGACAGTTCAAGTCTCTTCATAATTGCCTGCACATCATGTTGCTGTCAGGCTTCACCAATTCTGTCTATCAGCTCTTCGCTCATTTTATCATCTTGTAATGTATGTGCAGCTAGCAACGCATGTACAAATAAAGAAGCAGGCACTAGCTACGTTTTTTTTTCTACACTGCAAAAGCCATCTGACTACACGTGAAAAAAGCCGTTGAATGTAACATTAATTTCAACTCTGTTATTATTCCGTTATTATAGTCTATTTTTACACCCATGTCAATCTTCTTGACAAAAGCTGCTTAGTGTATAATTTCAATTATCACCCTTATGTGATCCCTTAGAGGCCTATAAATACCTGTATTGTCACTCAATAAAGTTAGTTGTATGAGTACTCGACTCGCCTTTCGTTAAAGCCCCTATCCCTCCTGTCGCATAGGTGACCTACGGAGTACCTCGAGCACCCGGCCCACCTCCTAGCTGACCGCTTTGTTTTCCGTATCCTCTGACAATGCTCACCTCTGACCCCGACCTACCCTTTGCCAGAAAACGTGTTTTTGCCTTGTTTCTCCACACCGAGGTTTGCGAACAAAGGGATGCTTCAGATAGTATGATGCCCTCAAATCATACCATTTGGAGCAGTACTCACCATGGCCAGCCACCTGTGTGGCCAATAATTTTAGCTCTCAACAACCATCGAGGAATCAAAAGGCGTTGATGGCTCTCAGAGAAATAATCAGTTTTGCTCGCCTTCAGTCTGCTGTAGACTGTTCATGTGAAGTGAACCTAGTTTGTGCCTTCTGGGTTCAATGCCTGCCGTGATCGGTGCAAGCTGCCCTTCCTGATGCTGACACCTTGCTCATGAAGGACCTAATGACCAAAGTCGATACCTTTATGGACAGCCACTTCCCCACCATCAAGAACTCTATCAACAACTCCACTCCTGACAAAGGGGACAACTATACAATGCAAACTGAAGCTGAGATGAATGCTGTAGGACATTGACGCTCACTTTGTAATATGGCTGAGCAGCATCAAAACCACCCCGCCACTTGCCCATACTATTCCATACCCTCACCCCAACCAATCCCTCAACAGCCCCTGCATGATGCCCGTGCCCTGAGCTGTGGCACTGCCACTACAGATTTGTGGCTGCTGCTAAAAAAATATATTACCGGATGTCAACGGTCAAAAAACGTGTAAGCCTGATATTGCCTATGGTGGTGGCCTCCCCCTTAATTAATCTAATATGCACTTTTTGGTAGATACTGGTGCTTGTCATTCTCTATTGCCTCATTCCCTCTTAAGGGCGTGATCCGTCATTTCAAGAATGCTGGGAGCCACCAAGAGAATCTGCTATTGCTCACAAGGTGACGAGACACACTGTTTTGTGGGGTCGCCCCATACAGGTAGAATTTGATCGTTGTCAGCATTACACTGCATCTCATCAGTACAGATATCCTCACCTATTTCTATTTCCTGATTGACGTTGCTTAGTTAATGCCAGCTCTTACTCATCCGCACCTTTATCACCGGTTCCCTCTAACTTCGATTACTCTATCAGCCCGCCCACAAATGTCTATTATCATTTTGTTATTACATTGTCTGTTCTTATATCAATGTTAACCTTATTGACGAAAAACATTGAATATACATATCCAATTATCACACCCTTATGTGACATCTTTGGGGTCTGTAAATACCTGTGATTTCCCTCAATGAAGTTAGTTGTATGAGGACTCTGCCTTCTTTTTACTATCCATCGCTCCAGTAACAGTCATCCTTTATGTTCACGTTCAAGTAATGATACAAATTAATTGATTTCATTCTTCCTGCTACCATAAGAACGTTCGTTGGTTCATCCTCCTGGCTCCACTTGCCTTTATAACCTTTCTCTTGATCACTTTCACTCTTCAGTTTTGAATTTCTTCTGTTAGTTTCTACAGTTTCTCTTCACTATCCACAGTCATGACTATATATCAGTTATTCCTGTCATCATTTATGACTCATTTCTTTGTAAGTACATCTTTGTGTGTCATGCTTAATTTTCACCATAAAGTGTTTTAATCCCACAGCTGTTTTATAGCAAACATTTGGTCCTCCATACACCTTCATCCTTGTCAAAACCTACAATGTTCTTCTAACACACTATCTATCTATCTATCTATCTATCTATCTATCTATCTATCTATATATATATATATATATATATATATATACATATATATATATATATATATATATATATATATATATACACATACTCTCGATCAAATTTTTACCTAACACATTCCCCAATGTATTAAGTAATGTTAGGCCTCAATAAATATTTTTATTGCTTCTTGTCTTGTTTTCCTTTATGCAGTTGAACGATTATCCCTCTCTCATTTCTTAGAATCTTTTCCATCATCC